>NW_010271495.1:0-47827 GCF_000690775.1 Eurypyga helias
CCGAGTAGGGCAGAGGTGGGAGGCTCCTGGCCCTGGAGTGGATGGACACTTGCTTACAGCCCTGCCCAGCATCCACCGCAGCGGGCAGCAGCAGTTTCTTTCCAGATCAGTGCCCGTTTTGGTGGCTGGGGCCATGAACTGCACAAACTGATCATAGAATGAATCACAGAATGGTTTGGGTTGGAAGGGACCTTAAAGATTATCTAGTTCCAACCCCCCTGCCATGGGCAGGGACACCTTCCACTAGACCAGGTTGCTCCAAGCCTCATCCAGCCTGGCCTTGGACACTTCCAGGGATGGGGCATCCACAGCTTCTCTGGGCAACCTGTTCCAGTGCCTCCCCACCCTCTCTGCGAAGAATTTCTTCCTGATATCTAATCTAAACCTCCCTGTTTTCAATTTGTACCCGTTACCCCTTGTTCTGTCACTACAGGCTCTTGTAAAAAGTCCTCTCCCAGCACCCTTGTAGGCCCCCTTCCAACTGATGTTGTGGAGTGACGTGCTGTGGCTGTGGTCTCTGCTATTCTCATGGCTTTGGATGTTTCTGTGTCCTGCTGCGCTGCCAACTCTGACCACAGCCAAGAGATTATGGCATTAGAAAGACTTTGGAACACACGATTACCCAAAGACAGCACCATCCTGCTGCCTCCGGGCACCGGGTCCACAAGAAAGGATCCCATCTAATTGCCGAACAGAGCGGGTATCTCCAGGTATCCGTGACAATCTCTGCTTCTCATAGTCCAGCAAATAAGACAGGTCTAATCACACAGTGTGAGCGGTTGGTGGGTACAATGACCTACTGTCTACAGCTGCTGTTACTCTTTTGCAGGGGAATCTCTGGAAAACCATGCAGAGCAGCTCTGCCTTCCCCACCGGCAGCTGCCTAGAGCACAGCTCCCAGAGCAAGCAGACGCCGTACTTGTGGCCGGGTCCCTCTCTGCGCACGTGGCAGGGAAAATCACCCTGTGCCAGCAAGCAGCGCCCGAGAGCCCTCTCACCTCAACCCAACCACCCCTCTGGATTCTGCAGCCGGGCCGGTTACAGAGGCACACTGTGCTGTGACCCAGAGAAGAGACAGTGGCTGTTCCCTGCAAATGCTGACAGCACATCAATAATCCTGAGTGACAGTGCTCGCAGGAACTGATATGCCAAGCTAATAGATATGTTTAGACACGGGAAGGTGTCCATATGCTTTGGTGATTGCATCGCTGTCCCTTATTGCACCACATATGCTGTGCTTTTTGCACCTAATAGATTTCTAAATTGGCTCTTTCTATCTGAGTGGTCTCCTTAAGCCTTTCCATATCACATCTCTTATGACTAATAAGGCTTCCATTTACTTAACCTGTGCTGCAATCAGCATGGGACACGTGTTCATACCAGCCCCAGCCCTGTCCTGCCCAGACCCCCTCTGATGCTTCACTTTCACAGTGATGTGCCATGGGCACCTGGGAGCAGCGGCATCACAGGGACAGGGTGTCCCCTGGGGTGTCCCTGGGGCTCTCTCTCAGCATCATGCTCAAAGCTCTTTCACAGTCCCCTGTTCAGGAGTGTAGAAGTTTGCTCTTGCCTTTCAAGACAAGACCAGAGGAAGAAGAAAGGAGATTAGCTGCTCTTTTTGTCACTCTGCAGGCCTAGAAACATGCCCCTGTTAGAGAGGATGACAGCCTGGAGGGACTCCTCTCAGGGAGGGGTTTAGTGAACTGAGGGGATGAAAGAGGCTGTTCAGAAATGAATAGCAGCAAACCAGCAATGGCAGCACCTTTCAGGGCTGGGACCTACTGACCCCTGAGCTGCAGGCTGGAGCTGAGCTAATTAAATAGAAAATAAACAGTCCCGAAGTGCCACTTGCCCAGGCAGGCTGGCTGCCCCCGTGAGAATGGCCCACACCACCTCATGTGCCGAAAAACGGGACCAGAGAGCAGGACACATGGGGTTGGTGCTGATGCCATGAAAGCTGGCCATGGAGAAGATAACCCCCCCCAAGGCTGCAGCTTCCTGGCCTGGTATGCTCTTGGTGTGTGCTTATTGACTGAATTTGGGTGTAAAACACTGTTGTTGCAGAGTTAAGCGGAGCAGGCGTGAGCCAAGAAGCCTAACGCAGGTACAGCACCTCGCGTGGTGCCGGGGAGCCAGGCGTGACGCTGACAGCAAAACAGTAGCAGTTTCACACCATAAGTAGAGTCACAGAATCGTGTAGGTTGGAAAAGACCTTTAACATCATCCAGTCCAACCCTTAACCCAGCACTGCCAAGACCATGTCTCTAAGTGCCTCGTGCACGTCTCTTAATTCCCTCCAGGGATGGTGACTCCACCACCTCCCTGGGCAGCCCGATCCAGACATTTTTCCCAATATCCAAACCAAACCTCCCCTGGTGCAACTTGAGGCCATTTCCTCTTGTCCTGTCACCTGGGAGAAGAGACCAACACCCACATCACTACAACCTCCTGCAGGCTCATCCCCAAGCCCGTAGCGTTGCAGGGGGTTGTGGCCCAAGCACAGGACCTGGCACTTGACCTTGTTGAACTTGTCCCATCAATCCATGTGGTCCATATCTCTCATCTCTCTTAAAACCATTCCTGCCCTCAGGCAGACCAACACTCCCCCCCAACTTGGTGTCATCTGCAAACTGACAGAGGGTGCCCTCGATCCCCTCATCCAGGTCATGGGTAAAGATGCTGAACACAACTGGCTCCATTCCCCACCACTCTTCAGGTCCGGCCATCCAGTCAGGTTATTACCCAGGGAAGAGCATGCCCATCCAAGCCATGAGCAGCCTGTTTCTCCAGGAGAATGCTGTGGGAAATGATGTCAAAAGCTTTACTGAAATCCAGGCAGAAAATATCCACAGTCTTCCCCTCATCCACTAAGCGGGTCACTAAAGTAGCTCCCTCCTCCCTCCACATTTGCAGACCACAGTCTTCCCCCACTGGTCTTACCTGCACTGGGCCAGACAGGACAAGATGCTTCCGAGGAGATGAACTTCACAGCTGCCCCAGTGTCCAAGCTGCCCTTCCATGCTGGTTTTACTGGTCTTGGTCATGAGCAACCAGAATTGTACTGGATACACCAGGTCTCTCCAGCGCCATATGCAATGCCAACAATATTCCCCCTCCTCCATGGAATATACCTCTCTTGGTGTGTCCTTGCTTTGCATGTTCTCAGCCACAGGCAGGCTCACAGCCACCCTGGAGCTGGTGCCTACATGGATGGTCTTTCTGTCCACCATTACCCCCAGCAGACCCTCACAGCAACTTCTGTGCGTCCTAAAGTGCTGTAGTCCCAGCTACAGTCATAGCCCATAATAGACACCATTCAAGCACCCTGCCAGGTCCTGAGAGCCCCAGTCCTCCCTCCCTGCAAGGGTTAATGGCCGGGTTCATGCCCCAGTAAGGTGGAAGGTGCCTGGAGCAAAACAAGTGATGTTCCGAGATTGCTTTGTTTGATCAATGCTATTAAACTGATAGATTGTTTGGGGAAGCTTTTTATCTCAGCCCTCACATCTGTTCTGTGTTTGGAGGCAGCGGTACGAGGCTGGGGGTGAAGAGCAGGTGCTGCGAGTGTCTGGTGAACATTAGGGAACGTTCACTTGGAGGCTCCGAAGCTGCCAAAAAGTGCACTGATTGGACAGATGTTACTTCATTACTGTCAACTCGTCATCCTGGATGTTTTAAGGGAACATTTGTTTGTTAAGGAAACACAGCTGTTACCAAGAAATTTGTTTTTCCTTTCCTTCTTTTGGCTGCAGGGCAGAGAAAAACCTCGAGGTACCTGAGTACCTGCAAAGCCCCTTCCTGGGCAGCTCCCTGCAGCAGGGGAAGGGGCACAGGCCTGGAAGGACCTTGCTCCATCACCTACCACCCCCTTGCCCCAGGGCTCAGCTCCATCTCAACTCCCCTGGACACATCTGCCTGGCCTGGTCTTCAAAACTTCCAGCGGTGGGAGCCATCTGGCACCAATGCCCTGGTTGTGGGGTCACTGCTGGAGCCCACGCAGCAGAGAGGGGTTTTCCACCGGCTTCTGTGTGCTGAAACCTTCCTCCCATCCAGGTTAAGGGCAGGTCTTCCAGAAATTATCCCCAAAGCACACTTCTTTCAAGGAACTGCGGGGATGGTACCATCTAACAGCAGAGTTACCCGGGGAGGGGGTGGAATCAGAGCAGAGTTTGGCCCACAGCCCTGGGAGGGTACCCGCAGGTGGTATACGTCTGCGTATACGCATACTTTCCACAAAAATGGGTCCGTAGCCTTCCCTCCTGTGTTCTAGCTAAGTTTCATCCACAAATACTTATTGGGAACCTGAAATCTGTGCCCTGAAGGGCAGCCTTGGACAGACTCCTGTCCTACAACAGCAGTGCTTCGTGCCTGGGACCACCCTGCAAAAAATGTGCAACCCATGGGGAGCAGCTGTGCTGCATTCTCCGATCTCCTCTCAGGGCAAACCTCCAGAGCAACCAGGTCATCTCCATCTCCGAAACCCAGTTCCAGCCCACAGTGGTGTCGGGGGGATTAATTAATCCCCCAATATCCTGGGATGCTTTGGTGGAAGGCAAAGCTGGCTGTAAGCTGATGATGGTGCAGTTTTCAGAGGAGGAGCAGTGTGGGTACAATGACAGCCTCCGGATCCACACTGTGCCAGATGGAGTGGGCAATGAATATCTACTGGAGTAGTGAGAGCACTTATTAGCAAAGTCCTGCTTTATTAGGTATTTAACCCAGAACCAGTCTCATTTTGCTTTTCCCCTGTGCTATAAATATACCTGCCAATACCTGCAGCTAAGTGGGTTGGGAACTGCGCAGCTCATCCAACCATCCCTTTGCGAGATCTTCCAGACCAGGACTTCTGGAGCCACTGAATCACATCAGTTTAGGCAGCATCTGATCAATTCTGAATTATCATCTTCCCATCTATTAGCACACTAAACGATTGCCCTGCACCTTCACATCTGTATCTATTTGTCTTATGTGCCTTGCACAGACTCGTTTTCCCTTATCGATTTCTATCCTCAAGCTTTTCTGCTTTGATTGATTCCAAGAGAAACGTGCAAATGAGGAGTCAAACATCTTTATGACCTGAGAACTTATCGAAGGAATTCACTGTTCTTAATAACCCCCCTCCCACTCTTGGGTGAGCATTTAACAGCTGATAACGCTTTGTCAGGGGAAGCAGGCTGGTCTCCAGAAAGATTAAATGCTGTCTTCTTTCCTTTCATCCCACTGGCTGCGGGCAGTGGAAGAAAGTGGCTTGGTTTATGCTTCTTTAACCTGATTTCCCCACCCAGCCCCAGCTCGGGTGCTGCTCTGTGGGGTTACGTGGCAGTAAGTCCCAAAGAGCAAGCTCATTTCATCGGGGTGTCCTGCCAAGGGGTCGGGCACAGGTAGGCTCCTGCTGCTGCCTGGAAACAGCTCTCTGGTGTTGTGTGATGTTGGAAGATCATATTGTGTATCAGCACTGGTGCTTCAAGCACAGCAGAAATCAGCCTTTGGGGTAAGATGCTGAAAGAAGAGAGAAAACACCTACTCAAGTATCATGCAGTGTGTCCTAATCCTGTAGCATCTACACAGGGTGATTACTGAGCGCTTCGGTAGGTTTCCAGCTATGGAAAACTTCCCCTTGCCACGAAAATCCTGGTTTTAAAGGCTATTGAAACCACCTTTGAGAAAAATACGTGCTTAACTAGGGATGGTTGCATAAAAATACCAGAATTTTGATGGAGGCAGAAATCTGTCGATTAAATCTCCTCTAAACCAAGACACGACCGACCAAACCAGGGGTGGGAGCAGCTCCTGTCTCTCTGTTGAGCCAAGTCACCTCTCACATGTGGATCTCGCCCAGTTCATGGCACGGGGAACCTGCCTCCTGCAGCACAGACACCCTTCTCCTACCAACCATGGCAAAAAACAGCCAGGAAAAAAATCCCAACAAACAATAGCTGAAAGGTTCACAAACCCTCTCAAACTGCTCAAGATCTACCCAGCTTTAAGTGACATTACGGTTTGTAAAACCGTGCTGCTATTAGGCCACTGGGGACTGTTGGTTTTTAGCAAGGACTCCACAGTGGTTCCTGATTTAAAATAAAGAGGACACTGTGACCCAGAGAACCCTCCCAGCCCTAAAAACTGGGAATTACCAACCTGACTCAGGTCCCTTTTAAAGGCTGCTGGAATTGCAGACAAGGTGCTGGTAGTACCTTAACCTCCAGGCTTTTCTTTGGCTTATTAATGTTAAATAAAACTTGAGTGTTCTTTGCAGTTACAGCTGGAGCCGGAGAATTTCAGAACGGATCTGCTGAAAATGAGTTTTATATACTGACTGGCAGAATGGATAATTAAACAAATAACAAAAGTGAAATGCAATTTTGTTTTACCTCCTGGGAACATTATTGTTAGTTTATTCTTTTTATCAAAAGACTTAAGAAAAAAACCCCAACTATGCAATTTAACAATATTGCTTTTGTAAACAATTTGAAAATCCAATAACTGTAAAACTTATGACATGTTATTAAAATGTCTTTTTTTTTCTCCCTACAAGTGAAAAAGCAATTCCAATCTCAGATGCTATAATTTAATTATACACTTTAGGTTCTAAAGATACCATAATTCTTACCACTGAATACATTCAATTTAATGTCCTTCTGGCATGTTTAAGAAGCTCAGACATCGCTGAGCACATTGGTCTGGTTTCACAAAAACTTTGCTCGCTGGGTGCCTCGCTCTTCGCAGCCATGGGAAGTTTGGGGAGAGCGTGAGGCCACCATATGTCCCAAGTGTCCCCTTGCCTAGCCTGGCTGGTCAGCCCTGGCTGACCACGGCAGGAAGATTTTGGTTTCCTTTCTAAAATACCTAAAATACACGATGGCAGCGGTGGCAGCACCAGCAAAACAAGTTCAGCGTTGGCTTGGGAAAGGGCCGTGGAGGTGGTGAGGAGCCCTAGCCCAGCTCACAGGGCCTTTGGTGGGGATGTGGTGACACAGGGAAACAGAGAACTTGCTTTCCGCCCCCATCCCCCAGCAGCAATAAGAAATATCACCCAGGCACTAGGATCACGGCACCCGGCAAGTCTCTGCTCTAAGCATGGTGCTGCGGATGACGCCCCAGCCGCAAAGGGCAGCATCTTGGGCAGTGTCATTTCAAGGGGCAACCACACGCTCAGGAGCAGGGACACGCTCCCTGTGCCCACCCAAATGCCATGACCCCCACATCCACGCAAGTGCTGTCAGGACCCTCAACGCGCCTGTGCCAGGGGTCTGCCACCCCACACCCCTCTCCCTTTCCAACCCCCACTGCAGTGGGCTGAGCAAATCCAGCCTCGAGGGTCTCCAGCCGTGACCTTCAGCAGAGCAAGAGCAGGACCTGCCCTGCCAGCAAGAGCACTTCCCACACAAGAACTAATTTGAACAAAATTTCAATGCTAACAAATAAATAAAGGCAAGCTACAGTGAACTAGTAATAAGATACCTTTGGATGTTCATTATGCTGGATTTCCAGGCAGTTAAATAGTTTAATGCATCTCCCTTTGGCTTGCATATCAATCTCTCAGCCTGTCTGAAAATAGCGTCTCATATCCTCCCCCGTTATACATTATTGGCGAAATGCCTCAGTGGCACCAGCAGTGACTCTCCCACCAGGTAGAGGCTGTGATTCATTGACAGCAGCGGCGTGTGGATAATTGATGGCAAGTGATTGTCAGCATGTGATGATTATCTCTTCGGGTTGTCTGCAAAACAATTAATGGCAATGAAAGGAATTTATTTAATTAATCATTTCCTGTAAATAAATGCATCAGAATAAAATAAATCACCGCGCCGTTTCTGAAAAGGTTTTGCTGTAAAAGGCTGCCACATGTTAGCGTTATGGAGCTGATGGTGTGGAAGAGACATCAGAGAGACTGAAATATTAAGTGAATGCCAGTCTTCCTTCCTCCAAACTTTGGATATGTAGGAGTTTTCTTAGGGAATGGGCTTGCTTTAGCTACCAAGTGGCTCTGAAGTGAGCAGGATGCTGGGGACTGGGTGGCTGAGCCACGTAGCAAGAGCTCCTCTCCTTGGGTATGAGCTCTCCCTGCCTCTCTCCTGGGGGAAGCAGGTTTAATTGAGAACCACTGTGATGCTCCTCACTGATCTCATCTCCATTGCAGCAGAGCCCCGTGGGGATGGGAGCACAGTTGGTGCTCGGCTGCTGCACCTGCCAGGTTATCTCTGCCCTAACCCACTCAGTACAGACTCACGTTCCTGGTCAAGCTCCAGGTTGCCCCAAGGACTCAAATTTGTGCCATACAGTAGATCTCAGTCCAGATCCACCTGCAACAGAGCTCCTTTAGCTGCTCTGTGTGTTACTGATGCTCAGACTTCAACCCACGGAGTGCTACCGCAGCATCACCTACCTGCAACCCCCCCGAGAGGCACAAACGCTGCTGCACACAGAAGTTCCTCCCTTCCAACCCCACATATCCGAGCTGGAAATCAGCCAGTGCCACCTGGAATGAGTAACCATGAAGCTCCATCCAGACGGGATGGCATGATCCTACATCCCAGCATGGCATTCGGGTGTTTGAGATGCCTGAAAGGCTCCTGCCTCCCAAAAAATCTTATGATAAAGCATCTCATAGGGATGAGCCTCCCTTTAGCTGCTGCCAGACTGTGGAGTAAATCAGGGCAGAATTTGGCCTTCAAAGAAAACAATAGGCCAACAAAGAAAACAGGTAGGTGTTAAAAATAATACTGAGGATAGATTTCCATACCACCCATAAATAATCCTAACCAATAGCATTTTAAGAATGCTGAAAGTTTCTAAAATTAATTTTCTTCATTTCACTTTATTAAAATTGCTTTCATTTATCTCCTGTGTTAAATATTTTATTTTTCCATATTAATGGCTGCAATTTCTACTGCAGCTTGTTTCTGTCATTAACACTGTACAAACTTAATATCATTAGTAGTTTTTTCCCTTAATTATGTGAGTGGAGAAGAAAAACATCAAAGTTTCCGTGAAATTGGAATAGTATATCTAAATTGCCTCATGTTTATTTTAACATTAACAGTAAATGAAGCTAATGGGCTTTTATATTATTAAAAGCAGCCATTTGTGTCCTGCCTGCTGTAATATATAGCAAAGCTTTAAAAGATGTTAAATAATTAGTTATTTAATAGGGATGTGCAAAATAGATCAAACAAAAGGCAAACTTCCTGGTAGCAGAAGCTTCGGTTCAAACGGGGCCCCTTTGTGATGGCTTAAAATTGGGTTTTTCCTACGCACATCTTGTGTCCCACTGTTAATCTGATTGCTTTAATTTACAGCAGGCCCAGAGGGCTCCCAGCTTGCCAGCCTGGGGGACAGCGGAGTCGCGTGCCCAGAAGCGATGGTGATGATGGTGCTGGGAGGATGCACGGCTGCGGCTCCACGTTTCCTGAGAGGGCTTGGAAACGGCCCCGCGAGGCCTTTCATGGAAAGCAGTGACCTTTCCCTGTCCCCAGCCAAAGGCTCCCGCACTCGAGAGGATGAAGGGGGTGATGCCGATGGAGAAAAAGCCACTGTTTTTCACAGCCGCAGCGTAAGGGCAGGAGCCCCAAGGGCACCCTCGGGCTTTGTGGGTGCACCTTGTCTCCATGCAAGCCAGCACTTGCCAAGTGTATGTCTGGAGTTACTTATTCCAAAACTCACACTGGGAAATGCATTCTCCCTTCTCAGGAAAACCCTCTGCATTGGATTAGCAACAAAACCTTAGCAGCGAGTAACGGATGCAACGATGAGGAGCGGTAACCCTCTCCTGCATCGCTCCTCCATCGGGCAGATGAAGCCTTTCAGCACAAGCGCAAATTCAAGAGCAAGTTGCTAACTTGTGGCCAAATTACAACACTTCAGGGCAATATTTGGCAATTAGGGCAATTGCCTTTAGGGTATCATGCCACAAGGCTTCCCATCTAAGGGAGTAGTTGCAGGATTAGTGCTCTTTTCCTGTGTTTCCCATCAGGCAGCACAAGCTCGATTCTTTTTAACACCCAGCGCTCCCACCAGATGACAATTAAACACTTCGTAGTATCGCCTCTCACTCTCTCACACTCGTACTTCAGCACTTTAAAATACCATTAACAGCCTGCATCTTCCTTTCCCATTTGTTTCTGTGCTGGGGAGATGCACCTAAAAAAAAAGGGTGCAAATGAGAGCATTTCTCCCTTTCAACCAATTAGTGCTATTAAAAATGTGCCTGGAATTAATAATAATAACAAACGGCTGCAGCTTAAATAAAATTGATAAGAGAAGGCAGATTTTGCAGAAGGCTTTGGGAAAAAGCTGGAAGAGGGAAGGTAGAACACAAGGAGGGACATGCGGGGAACACACCTGGGAATGACAGAAAGTGCCAGTCCTCCCCAGCTTCACTTAAGCAGGGCTTAACTCCCAGGGGTTATTTTTTGCTGGCTGCTGATCTCACAGCATCCTTGCGAGCGCTTTTCGAGCGGCGTGCTCCCCCCGACACCAGCCTCTAGTGTAACTGTAAGTCTTGGCCGGCAAAGCGATGCTATTTCCTGTGCCTCGGAGAAATGGAAAGCCATCGGGATAGGGATCGCTCTGCGTCTCTGCAACATGGGCTGCACATGTAGGACTGGAAAAAAATAAACAAACTGGCCCCTTATTGCACGCCACAGGAATCTGTCATCCGAGGAGCACTGGAGAGGGGAGAAATCACCGCGTGGTTGTCACTCCTGTCTAGGAAAACTAGTTCGCACCAGCAGACTGTGAGTTTACACCAGGCTATAACGTCCCGGTTGTTCTTTCATCACCCACATCCATATGGCTGAACTGTAAAAAGCCCCCAGCAGTCAAATGCAGCTTGAACAAATGGGTAGAGCAGAGGACTGGCTGGGGATGTAAGTCTGGATGAAGATGAGTGATAACGTCAAGTATTTTTGCTTTGGCCTTCATCTAGGTCAGAGAAAGTAGAAGGTAGAGTGTGAGGAAAGAGGAATTGCTTGGCTGGACATGGGGTTTCTCCAAAGCATCCAGATCTTGGACCTTGGGATGACACTAGACTTGGAATTTGCAAGCCAGAGAGTTATCAAAGTGTTGACTTTATGCCCCGTTGGCATCGCAGGGTTCAGGAACACCGTGGTCTCCCATGGTATGAGCCATGGTCATGCTTGCTGAGGTCCAAACTTCAACCCAACAGATGTCCCACAGTGAAGATACCCAGGAGCAGAAGTGCAAACCATCACCCATGGGCATGCAGCAATGCCGGGTGTCCGCTCCCATCCCATCTGTAGTTTCAGGGAGCTTCCACACCTCCAGCTGCATCCACGCTCTTCACCCTCCCCTATCCATGGTGGGTACCACTGTTCCTTCATCTTGGTGGAGGCGACAGCATCCAGCGAGCCACCGCAGGAAGGTGGGTTTGTCCTCCCTCCATCCCGCACCTCCAGGCAGGAGGGATGGGAGGAACGTGCCCCGTTGGCCGAGGGAGAATAATTACGGGGAAGTGGCAGCTTTCCTTCTGCTTAACTTGCTTTGGAAGGAACAGTTGGGGGTACTAGAGAAACTAATGTAAGGTAATGTAATCATTTACAGAAGATTTGTGGTAAATGAATGTTTGGCCTCTGTCCAAGCGCGCAGCCAGGGCTCATTACGCCGGAGGAGATGGCAGTGAAAGCTTTCCACGGCCACTGTTTGTCTTTCGTTTCATCTCATGTCTGACCCGCCTGACCTCGGCGAAGCCGGCGAAGACTTTGCTTTTCGCTGGCCGGATTTCGGCTGCGGTAAATGCGATTTCTAAACGACAACGCTGTAAATGCTCAGCGTGCTGGACCTTTCGTGCGGTAATGAGCCACGGCTTTTTCAAACTCCAGCACTCTAGTGAAGAACAGATTTCTTAATTTTTTTTTTTTTGTTTCCACATGAAAACAGCAGCGCTGGGCCCCGGGATAGGGTAACTTAGCAACTCCACCGCAGGGATTAGGAAAATTGACTCCAGACCAAACTAAAACAGCAGAGTTTCCTGTTTTGAGCCACTCTGTACTATATTAAAATTATTTATGAAAAGGGTAAGAATGAGGGGAAGGATGGGGAGCTGGGGCTGCTGCTGGGGGAGACAAGTCAAGGGGGATTTTTTCATCCCACTACTAAGCTCGGAGCAGCGCGGCGTGCCAGGGGCTGGGATGCTGAGCTGGGTCTCAGCAATGGGAATGCTGGCGTGCCAAGGTCAGATCAGCATCTCTGTCCCTCCGACCCGGTTAGTGAGGCACTGGGAAGCATCCCAAAACCTCCCAGCACTATTGTATGGGTCAGATCCACCACTGTGGTGAAGGAGGGAGAATTAGATGGATCAGCTTCTAGGACAAAATGGATGAAGCCCATCGCAGTGGTCGATGAGCAGACACCATCCTTTTGATGTATTTGCTGATCTCTGAACTCCAGGCAAATGCAATTAAAGTATTTTTTCTTTTCCTTTTCTATTTAAAAGGGGCAAACTTCAAGGCAAACAGTGGATGCAAACAAGCGCCACTGTCCTGCATCTGGCTCCCACGCTTCCTTTGGCTGTTTCCATTCTAGAACTCTGGAGACGTGCAGGCAAGAGCTGTACCTCAACTTCTCCTGGCTGAGGACCTGCCTGGGGACCCACCAGCCAGAGGGACGGCCTGGCCACCACCCTGGGGGTGTTGGTGGAGGGACACAGCCCTGGCGCCCGCCACGTTTCCCTGTTGGAAGTGGTTCTCCCACTCCTCCTGTGGTGCCCCTGCGGTTGGGATGAGGCAGCTCATAATTTTTTGGCACTTTGTTTTTTTTATTGTTACAGATCTCAAAGAACTGCTTTTGTTTAAGGATTTTTGGTAAATGGAATTAAGCAAAAAACATTGCCCAAGTCTGCATGAAGCCAACAAGACCCACAGGCAGCACACAGCTTGCTTAAAATCGTCGTCAGATTTAAAATAGCCTCGTCCCACGACTGGCCATGTCCCAGCCCTTGCTGTGAGCTACTGAGAGTCTCTTCAGGGTATCCAAAAGATAGTTACCCTGCTGTGAGTTCAGCTGGGGCTCCCCCTTCTTCTAGCCATGGACAGCCACCCCAAGAGGCCCCGTAGCTGCAAAGACCCACAGATGGGTCTTGCTGGATTTGCTGGAAAAGTGTAATTGCACGCTGGCCAACATGAGCTGAGGACCTTGCCCGTGCGGTCGGAGCTGACCCGGAGGTGAATCCCTGCTGGGGCGGTGGTGGGCTGCCCCAGCGCTGGGTGAGGATGAGCACATCCCCACATCTGCCCACGGAATTGGGTGATTTTTGTGGTCCTTGAGGCTGGGTTGAAAGCAGTGCCGTCACCCAGCACCTGCGAGGACACCTGAAAACTCCGCGCTTTTCCATGTCAGATCTGTTATTTAGAATAAGACATGCCTTGGGATGTGCAAGAAGAAAATTCAAAAGGCAGAGAAAAAGTACCTTGTCAGAGCCCAGTTCTCCTGCCATTTATCTTCTAGTCCTTAAGACATATTAAAATAGATTTAAAAGGACACTTTAAGTTTTTGCTCTTTAAGGAACACATTAGTGCTACATAGGCTTTTGTTTTAATTAAAATAGGTATTGAAATCCTCCATGAAGCTTCAGTGGAATTGTTACAGACTGCAGTTTTCTTATGTGCAGTGCAGCCAAAATATACTGTAGCCGTTATCTTGCAACAAGGCAGAAGTCTTATTAATTTAGTTCAATCAAATCAAAGCCGCTTTAATTTACAAAGCAATAAAATCTGCAAGCAACACTTTAGATCAAAGAACTAAAAACAGCCTAAACACAAGTGGAATGTTTATTTTGTACAATGGTCCATAACTGCATTTATGTGATTTAAAAGCTTTTTGAAGCATGTGATAATATTACATGCATATAGAATTGTGTCCTTGTTGTGGATCATTACTCCCCACAGAGACCAAAAAGCATTTGCTGTTCAACTCCTACCTAAAATATTTCCTTTTACATATTTTTTTTTTCTTCTTGCTTTAAATGGGATCTGTATGGTAATTTTTTTGCGGGGCTGTGATGCAAAATCATTTACTAAAAGGGATGGGAATGCTGCATGGCGTAAAGAAAACTCAGCCATTTTTCCAGCTTGGGATGCAGGGAATATTTGATGGTTTTCTGGTGCGGAAGGAGATGCTTCACTCAAGGGGTGACAATGGTTGGGCACCTCTGTAGGAACCCAACACCACCACGGCTGCTCAGAGGCTGCAGGAGGAGCCCGGCACCAAGCAAAAAGCTAATTATACTGCTCTGGGGCCAATTTGCATCCTCCTACTGATATCAGCCATACCTGTATGAGGTTTCTGCACTATGCAGAAACGTGATGGGGAGAGCAGGGTGGTTCTGTCCTGCTGGGATGGCCTCGGATGCATCTGAGATGCTCCAATCTCCCCATGTTTGAAGGGTGTTTGATCTGGGGAGAAGCCCACTACAGTTACCAAAAAAGACTGGAAAGAGCCCCGTGTTTTTAGGTTTTTGCTGTGTGTCTGTAAATAATTTGGTGCAACAATGCCTGCTCTACTGTACTTGGGAAGGAATGGAAAGTATTTGCACGTTAACAAAGGAATTTAATGGATTGGAAAATGACTGTCGTTTTGAACATGAGGCTTTCCACTGTATTTGAGAAATCACACAAAGTGCTGAAAAACTGGATGCTGCTCCTCACCTAACCATAAAATCCTTCCAGATGTGGGGAGACGGAAATGTCTGTAAAACTGAATAAGCCACCCCAGCGAACGGCCAGCTCCTCGCCAGCATTGTTTGTAATGCGAACATATCATTTTCTCCCTGTTGCATAATTTTATAGGTTTGGGAATATTTCTGCCGGAGTGTTTTGGATCGCGCTTTACACCATCATCACCGATATTTAAAACTTGGGGTTTAAAAAAATTCCACCCAGAACTAAACATTTTCTTATCTTTCTTTCCCTTGACTTTCTACTCAGGCCAGGAGATGGTGGCAAAAACAGAGACTCCCGTGAAAAACAGTTCAAATACAGAACTGAGTGTTTATATAAAACAAAAGTGAATACTGAGAAAATCAATTGCAGTCAAACGATGGAAAAGTAATGAAGCTGCCATGGCTTTCTAAGAAAAAAACCAACTCAGCCAGAGTCCTCCGTGCCACGGCTGGGTTTACACCGCAGTAACTCAGCCTTCCAGAGTTTTAATAAAGGAGAATATACTACTGAAACTGCTTTTTAGCAGTTAACCAGTAAAGTTTGATGTTTCTGCGGATTGCTACCGATTACCCCCATCCAGCCCCAGCACCGGGCGAGCTGGTCCCTGGGAGCCGTCGGTAGGTTTTGCAGCCGGAGCAGCCGGCTCGCGCCGCCCTCTCTTGCCAACATCCATGCAGGAGGAAAGGCAATTAAGCTAACTGGATTTTTTAAATTTTAGAGTCCCTGTAAATAATATGGAGCATGAGTTATGCGACGAGGGCGACAGTAATTGCCGGCTTCTTCACTTTTTATTACCGACAGCACACTGGGAGCTGTTTTATTGGCCCATTTGATGGTATAACAGCCCTGCTGGGGTACGTCTTGCCCTCCCTAAATCTGCCTTCGGGGCTGGGCTCTCCGGAGTCTCCCGCAGGCTCCGTTTACCTGCCTGTCATCGCTTCCCTGTCCCGCCAGCACCAGGGATGATATAAGCACTCTTCGGTCCACAAGCACTAACTGTATTTTCCATCCTAAGACCTGCAAGCACCGTGGTTTGCCTGGAGATCTCTGGGTATTCTCATCCCCATTTCTCTGATGTATTGACATCAGGTCCTGCTTCTGCCTAACATCCATGCCTGTCTGCAATTAGTGCATCCTACAGGATTTCATCCAGCATGAACCAAGGTCCCATTCAAGGAGCTGCTAAACATCACCTGTGCTTCGAAGTCAGCGTCCATTCAAATCAAAATCTTTCATTCTCTCTCCCCGGCTTGGCTGAAGAGTGAATGAAACCATCAGCACAATCCTTCTTCCCACTTACGCTGGTGTAAATAAAGGGGTATCCCACCTTGCAGCTATGGCACTACACACATCAGTTGTGTTGACTTCCCTCTACCGTGTGCCCACGTTTCTTGTTGCGGTGGCCAGGATGTAAGCGACACAGCAGATGAAAGTACCCGTCGTTTGTGATACTCAGCCCTCGTCCTGGTCCGCTACCTATTAATAAAAAGCGGGAGAATTTTCTCCCCCTCCCTTCTTGTCCTTGAATCCGTTACTTTTCTTGTTGCTGCTTAAGATGGCTTTATAAAGAAGAGGAAACTTCAATGGCAGCAGATGGCAGATAAGTAGGAATGGTAAATAGTTTTAATTACTGCATAATGTAAGTGAGACAATAAAGGGGAGAGAGTGGGAACAAGCTGCTGCCATGGCAGCCCTGGAACTGTTGCGGGACCCAATTTGTCTGGAAGGCAGCATGTGTTGCTCTTAGTCTTAGGAGGGCTTTAAAAGAGAATGCCGAAAAATATTAATTGCATGGCTCATCTGCCCATCCATCTTCACAACCGAGTAACACGCTTCCTTAATTTCAGGGGAATCGTTTTCAAATGGGAATCATGCAAATGAGTATTTTAGCTATTCATTTGTTTTACTGCAAGCGCTTTGTGAGCAAATGGCCTACAGCTTGCAATGAATTAAAAGACACGGGCACTGGAGACCGATTTTTAATACAAAGTCTTGACACAGAGACGACCCCGACCGACAACACAGAAAATGTTGGCATAGCAACTTTGGGCATTTTCATGCAAATTGGCTCCTATATAGATGATACGAATGCAATGTTTTCCTTCAACTAATCATCATAAAATTAGTTTCACTATATTTAAATGCTTCTACTTAATGCATTATATCCATATGCATGAAATTGCCTCAGCTAATGCAGTACATAAAATGCCAAAGATACAATGAATAGCCAAATTGCAAACAGTTATGTTATCTCCCATAAAAACTCCTTTTTTCTTATTGAATGTGTGGGCCCTAAAGGCATCTATCACAAATTGCTATTAATGCACATACACACATACGCGCGTGCACCCACAGACAAAACACCTACATTTAAGTAACATTAAGGTTGTTATGCAATCTAATACACGCCAAAAATCTAAATTCAAGCCAGGCTCTTGGCTTATTGTTGTCTCCATTGTATGTCTAGATGTACTCATGAACGTGCTGCTTACTAGGTTCACAGGGGAGATGAACCTGATGTTACATTACTCCATACGCAGTTTTCTGAGCTTCAAAGAAATGACATTTTGCATGAAACTACCCCTGTGCAGGTCCTTGGATCGCATCCCACTAGTTCTTGCAATACTCAGGTCTGTTGAGAGGAGAGGAAGAAATTGTTGCTGCCACTTTGAATTTCCTCGCTTTTGATGATTTTATTCCCAATCCTGCTACTAAGCGGCACGTAGGGTTTTATTTTACTAGATTTGTTTTTTTACATATGTATATATATATATGGACAATAGTGGTCTGAAGGACCTGCCCTTGTTTAACATTTGACCTTCAGTTTGGGACAGGATCTCCCCAGTGCCTCTGTCTGCTCCCCTCCTGGATTTCAAGTTTCCCCGAGCACGATCTGACAGCAGAAAAAAGACCCAGTTGGCATTAAATCCTGACCCAGCAATTGCCAGAGTCAACAAAAGGGTCTTCTCAGAGTTGGACTGAACTTGGCCCAACGCTCACGTACAACTCTTGGGCTTGAATATAAACGATGACTCCGCTGTGCCATGGGAGCACGTGGGGCTTGGTCCTGGGTTGCACCAATTGCCAGGAACGCTTAGACTGGAGGCACAGAAGAATTTACATTTTCTTACTGAGAGGCTCTTGGGTGTCTTCAAAGAAAACGTTCTCTTTTGGAGAGCTCAACACGCCAGCCCAGGTCTCAGTGTCAGACAGGACAGACTTCAAACATACTTTGTCTGTCCAAACCACAAGGGACAATAAATCAATAAGGAAACTTTACACCGTGCTAAATGCTGTCTGGGGAGTTATATATTTGGAAACATTCAGCTGTTCATCTCCTTCTCCAGTAAAGAATTCAAAAGAAACTGAATGGTGAAATCTCTATCCCACCTTGGAGAGGTTTTGGATGTTGCCTGTATCTTGGAATTTGAGGGTACAAGTATCACCATGGAAGGGGCAAATGGGACCATCACACCCACGTTTGGAGTGAATAGCTAATAGTCTCTCACTCTGCACTCCTCGAGTAAGGGTCCTCCAAAGTGCTGCGGAGAGCAGAGGAGCAGAGCCAGGGTGCCATAGCTGAGAAGGAGGCCTCAAGGGACCAAATCCAGTATCTACACACAAGGGATGCCATGTTGTGCATCCTCCTCATCACAAAATTTCTGATCTATGGCGTATTTTGTCTGTGTATTTGCCATAGTGCTTAGGGTCCAAATGCACTTCCAGAAAATACCAACTTTAATTGAATCAGCTCTTCGGACGCTGTAAATATGGATGGTCCCAAGCAATCAGCAGAAGTTACCCCCAAATAACTGGCTGGCGCTTTTTAAGAAATCTCGAATTGTTGAACAGCTCAGCTGATTATTATGTCCAATCCTGGAATTCCCTCCCTGTGCATCTCCTTGGTGGTTTGGTACCACTTGCACAGAGATAAAACACCCTACCTCATCACTCAAGGACTAATTGCAAGATGATTTAATTAAAGTATACCTCTCCTTCCCCCAAGTTAGTTGTATTTCATATTGCTCTAGTAGGAGTCATTTGCAGAAATTAAGCATTGCATGTCACTGAAATGGTACAGGTGCAATAGAAGAAAAAAAAACCCCTTCATGCAGCAGCAGGCAGTGCCACCAGAGCTCAGTGAAATATCTGTAATGACTCATTAATTCAGCAAATGCTGCACTTTGCAGCAAACATTCAAATTACCCACAAAGAGGCTGTTTTTAAAACTTGTAGGTTATTCATAATTGCTCAATGATCACTTCATGCAAATGTACTTTAGCCCATTGGGCAAACTGCTTTGAATATTTGCTACATAACGCACAATTAGCCCCAAGAATTTATTACATTCATGGTATCTTTAAGGCCAAAAGCAGGATGAGGAGAGGAAGTCAACGGGGATAATGAGAGCATCGAGAGCTCTTTTGGAGAGCAGGAAGAGGCACAGAACCATGCTAAAACATCAAGTTTTGGCCAAACAGTCAGGGAAGACGTTGGGAAGAAATTACTTTACGGGTACCAAACCATCACGGCTGCTGTCACGCCCGCGGATGCTCCCAGACCCAACCTGTGGAAGCAGATTTACACACTCAAGAGACATCTGTGCATAACATGTCCACGTTTGCCATATATCAAACACCCCAACCAAGCCCCACAGATGACGAAGGCACAGCCGAGGGAAAGGAGAAATGATTTCTTTGGCAGGGGTGGGGGTGGAGGCTGGAGAACATCCCCGCTTGCAGCATCCCCTGCTGACAGCAGAGTCGCAGGGGAAATAATCCCAGCATTTACAGCTTTGCTTTCTACCAGGGCCAACAATTTTTCAAGCTGTTAATTTGCTTCATCTTACGATTCACGAGTGCGTGCCTCCCAGATATTGGCAATCATAATTTTTATTACTAGTTATTGTAACAGTGAAGTCCTATTTGTCTCCATTTCACCCTGGAGACTCACGCAGCAGCAAATTAACATGGTAAGCAAAGCAAGATTGGCAGATGCTGGTGGGGTAACGCTATCGCTGCTCTCTGAAGGTGTCGCTTCTTGCAGACCAAGCGCTGGCATTGCTAGCTGCAAGTCCCCTGTCACCGGCACGGCGTCCGTGCACGCTGGTGAAGAGAGGTGGGGATGTAGGTGCGAGTTCAGCCTCAACTCACGGACCAGAGCAGACCAGGAAAAGGCTCACGGGACTTTGGGCAGCAGGAGGATTTTCTGGTCCCTGCTTGTCTGATTCAGCTCATGAGCCGACACAGTGGGAGCTTTGGCTCCAACCCTGCCCATCACTCAAGCCTCCTCTTTGCTCTCTAGTTGACACGACACTAATTCCTTTCCCTTTTGCTCACACGTGATAATATATATTTAAATACCATAGAAATTAGAGCCAAATTTTGCTGAAAGAGAAAAAGAGCATTTCTTTGAGTTGACACAAAACATGTTTTTGTCTGCAGATCTGAACCAAGTAAAAGAGCGCTTGCCAGGCACCTTTTAAAACAAAATTAAATCTTGACTACGGGACAGACTTGGTCTGTAATTCCACAAACATCTCCTGCCTTAGGAGCAGGGTGCCCAATCCCACACCCAGTCCCCTATTTGCTCGGGCCAATTCCCTACTCAGGCAGGGCATTTCTGAACACGCAGAGAACATGCCCGTGTTCCCAAGGATTTGATGTATGCATTGAAGTACATTTCACAACATCCATTTGGTAGGGTTTTTCCAGACCCTACTGACTACTGGGCTGCGTTGCAGCAGATGGCGGTCAGCTCTGTATCCAGGTAATTCACAAAATGAATGTATCATCATCACTTTAAGTAGACAAGGAATAACTCTTTTTTTAGGAAAATTTGACACAATTGGGGTCACTTTGTATATTATGAAGTAAGCCATAAGCCAGAGCTTTCCCTGGTCGAGGAAAGGACATCCCCTCTGAAAGGTGTGGATCAGGCTCCCTCCAGCCCAGGGGATTTTGTCACTTGTCAATGAATTGGCACTGTCACCATGGAGGAGCAACCACATTGTCATGGAGGGGATGAGAGTCAGAGCCCGTGTGCTGGCCAGACCTTGCAGAGGTAGGCAACGCCAAAAAGGGTGGATGGCATTGTCGAGGAAAATGAAAACCAGAAACAAGTGGGGAAAGATGGCATCTACCCGCCTGTAGCTAAAGGCATGGCACAAGCCCACTCCTCCTGTAATGCTGAAAACCATGCCAGGTGGCTTTGAAACCTGAGATTTAGAAATTTTTTTTAACCTTTTAACAATCAGGAATGGTTCATTTAGCTGCTGCTGCCTTAGGAATATCAAGTTAATCGGCCTTCTCCTAATCCTTCAGCCTGGCTCTCATTGTGTAGTCAAGGCAATGGGATGGTGAACGAACCTGGAAAGGGGACAACTGCTCTGTGGGATTGGCTGAGACCCCGAGCTTTCCCACCCACCAACCCTGCTATGGGATATCCAGTTGCTTTAGATGCTTCAACAGAGATGGAATGGTTTTCTCCCTGGAAAGCCTTTTTCTTGAGAGACAAAAATGTGTAAAACTGTAGGTAAAGTGGAGCCCCTTCTTCCCACACCCCTCTGTGCCCAAACCAGTCCAGCCCAGGTAAGGGGACCAGGGCAGCTCCCAGTGAGGTGTCTCTGTCACTTACTTAAGGTATAATTTGATATCTAATAGTTAGGTTTTTTTTTTTTCCCCCCCTCTCTCCCCTCCCCCAGATGGGGAGCACTTATGCTTATCTTCAGCTAAATAACTCAGGTCATAAAAGGTAATACCATGGGTAGCAGAATGTAAACAAACACATTCTACCTCAATAAACATGCTAATTTCCAGCTATAATATTCACAAGTAAAATATCCATCACACAGACCCTATTTGGCGAAGGCAGCAGCCCTCATCAGTCAATGAAGTAGGCTCCTGCCAGTTCACTGCGGGAGGCAAATAGTACAACTTAACTCACTTGATGATGCCCTTGGGGGGAAAACATGAGCCTCATAAATGAGTCTGGAAATGTGATAAAAGGATAATCTTGCATAAATGAGTCTATATCATCATTACCTGCACAAACAGAGGAGCACAGAGATTGTTTAAATGATGTGGCCACATTTAATATAAATTAAGCCGGGGAATAACCACGTGCAGGCAGTGTTCATGGTCTGACTCGTGCCAGTAGATACTGGGGATGGTGGAGCTTGGATGCTCCCCTAGGTCAGCCCGTTATCCCGCACTGCCATGGCACAGCCCTCCGAGCACCCACGCTGCCAGACAGAGCTGGACCCAGAGCTGAGCCACCCCTCCCAGGGGACAGGACCCACAAGGCCGGTGGCAAATGTGGGCACTTCACCTGTGCAGGCTCCTCTGCCCTATTGGGATGTGGCTTTATGCTCCATTCCAACCAGAGGATAAACAAATGACCTCTCAAAATTACATTAGTGAATGGAAACAGCCCCAAAGCACCTGGTTGTGTTCTGGGGAGATAACGGGCTACCCCCCCAGAAGGCTGCTGGGTGACAATGGTCCTGTGGCCAGGGAGGAATGTTTTCCCAGCCTTCCCCAAAAAAGCATCTTTCCCACCACCCATGAGAGCACTGGCACTGGGCTGCTTGCAGCTGGAGGGGCACAGCCCCTTCCCAGAGGCACACAAGGATTTTGCCTATCTGAGCATCCTGCTGTGCACTTGAGAAAGGGCCCTTCCTGGGAAGGCTTTTAGTCCTACTGGGTCAGACGCTTGAGCACAGGAAAAGAGAGGCACAGGGAGCTCAGCGTTCCTACTCCCCTCACTTAGCCGGGCCCATAGGATCTCTGTGCCTCAGTTTACCCAAATACCACAACGCTGAACTCACGCAGGAACTACAAGAGTTTAAAACAGTTTGATTCACTTGAAAGCACAGCATTTGGAAGGATGAAGCCCAAAGCCTTCAGAAGGATAAAATCAATCACGCCTTACTTCATCTGTCAGGTTAACCTCTTGGGTATCACAACCCATCTGCACAGCGGCGGTTTGCAGTGACCCTGCCGGAGCCACCAAAAACCCTCCACAAACACAAGGCGCTCGCTCGTCTTGTTTGGATCACTCTCTCTGCAGTTTCAGTGTGTCTCTCAAAACAAAATATATTGCAACTGTTCCCTGTATCAACAACCAACCGCATGGCTGATTTAAGAAGCATTTGAAATGCCTGTTGAAAAGGCACAATTAAAAACACGATTCTTAATTATTTGGACTATATATTGATCTTATGGTTCCATCTGTTGCTAACTGCCACACAGTGCAAATGAAAATCCTTGCTCACATCAGACCTGTCATATCCCATCAGCCTGGGAAGAGTGCGCAGCTGTCAGCGCAGGGATGGGGGAGAGGAGGTTTGCTCTCTGGTTTGCAGGGTAAGGACCACTGCGATGCTCGTTTCCAGGTGCGCTGCGAAAGGCCAGCCAAGCTCTGCTGCTGGCAGCGGGCAGGTGCAGGGGACAAACCCCGTACTCCCAGAGACCCCCAAACCATGCCCTACAGCCACCCAGAGACGCAAACCCAGGCAGACCACACACTGTCCCCTCTCTTCCTGCAGCTCCAAGCTCTTGCTCAGGTTTACCCCTGCACAGCTTTGGTAACTGAACTCAATCAAGGATGTGCTTACTCTGTTTTGGTTAATTCCTTGTCTGGGATAACGATAAACATGGGTGTATGTATACATGTATTTATTACCTAAGGCCACAGAGTTCAAAATGCAGGAGAGAAGCCTGGAAACCCCCTAAACTGCACAATAGGGTTGTGTTTTATATTGCATGTGCCAGGAGACCGTACAGCGTCTCACTGAATATACTCCATTTCCAACCTCAGCATCTCAACTCCCTTTGCCTGGTGGGATCTTCCTGTCACAAGAGCCTTACATGAACACAGTGCAAAACGCTGTTTCATATTCTCTTTTTTTTCCAGCTGCAAAGACATTCATGTTTACAGCCGTGATCCCCTTTCAATTACACAGTGCATTCAAGGCTACAACATCTGAGAAATGCAGAAGTCCTTTGAAATGAGATGCTAGGATATAAATTAGCCTGTATTTACAGAGGATTCAGACCTTTCTGTTTAAGAAACCCAAATCTGCATCTGGAAAAACCCATGACTGCTGAAGGACACCTCAGGTGGAGCCAAGAGGAAGGACCTGAGACAACTTGTTTGAGAAACTTCACACGCAGTCACCACAGCGTTGGGAAACTCAGTGGATTAGCACAAAAACCAAGCCCCAAATAAGCAAATGGAGCCGTTGCTTAGGGGTTAATTTTTTTTTTTTTTTTGGGTTAAGTGGCTATTTGCACTCTCGGAAAGAAAAAATGAAATCAATAAAATAGAGGAGCAGAAATCTCAGTTGCGAGTCTTGGCTGAGAAATGAGATGGCTGTGCCAAAAAGTGACACATTTAAGCTGGTGTGTAATTTCGATCTACATGTTTAAAATACTTTTCTCCGTTTTGTAAATTGAGGGTTTGAATGGGGTGGAGGGAGGGAAAAGTACATTGTCACTATTGAAAACATACATTTCTAATCACGACGACTTCGGCCCATAAAATATGTTGGCTGAAAGCGCTGTGTTAAATAATAGGGGATGGAAAACATGAGTCACGAGTGCTGTGGATGTGCAGCACTTGGAAGGCTAAAATGAAACACGAACGTCGGTCTCCCGAGGAGGTGCAGGGCTTTGAAATTAAAGCCCAGCAGCCGGCGGGGCAGGGCGGCTGCGTGGGATTAACCCGCTGGTCTGCAGAAGAGCTTCGGTGACCCTGGCCGCATCTGCAGCAGTGGGATGTCTCCAGCCCTCCGCTCAGCTCACAGAGATCACGGGCATGGGATGAGGAGGATCCCGGAGAGCATCAAAACACGTACCCAAGCAGAGATGCTCAGTGAGTGACCTGGGCAGAAAGGAACCACACAGACCCACTCCTCGCTAATTATTATTACTGCAAGCTGCACTGCCAGCCACCAAGATGATGCTCTTTCGGGTCACTCTTTTACAGGAGAAAATAAGACTTTTCCCTTATAATTCCTCAAGACTCCCATGTCAGCTGTACTGGTACGGGTGTTAGCTCAAAGTCTGGGGGTGCCCCGATCACGACCCAGCCACACGTGGGGTGCTGAGACAGGCTGGTGCCACCGTGGCCACTGCCCAGACCCTCCCAGGACACTGCCCACAACAGTGATGGAGCTGAGCTGTGCACCAAACCCAGAATAACGTCAGGTCGAGCACTGAGAATTTTTTAAACGATAAGTAACTATTTGCAACATGGAGGCCTGCTGAAATGGGATTAAAAATGCTGCACTTTCCATCTTTCCATCTGCAGTGGCTTTTACCAGCCTTTTAATTCCTCACATCATGAGCCAAAACCATGTGAAAGGGGAATTGCTCATTCTATGTCCTGGGCATTCCCCAGTGCTAATTCCCACTTGCTTAATCAGGGCCACTGGGGCAGGGTGTTAGGTGCTACTTCTCGATCGGGTCTCAAGGCAGAGGGAGCCTGGTTCGGGCACTTTGCACATGGATTAGTTACCGCTGCGTCCTCCTCGGGCTCGCCATGGGCTGCTGGAACATCAGAGCTGAAGACAACGGTCCGTCTCCATCGCCTCTTTACACAAGTGATTCTGTCACTTGGTGTTAGGGTGGGTCAAAAATATTTGTCCAGCCCCTTCCCCTCCTTGAGCTTGTGGAAATGTTTGTGCTTGGGCCAATACCAGTGATTCTTATGTTGAAGTGGGGCAGATGGGTCCTGTGAAGAGCGATTCTGCAGCAAGCAGGGCAGCTCCTTGGCCACAGCGTTACAAATGCATCTTCCCATTACAAACCAGTGCCAGTCATACCCTGTGGCTACACACACCTGGCCACACAGGGAAAAAAAACCCAAACCCCTAAAATACATTTCTCTGCCCCTCCCAAACTCTCTTTGGAGATTGCCTTGGTTTCCCAGCAAGGACGCACCCCCACTTTTGCTGGGACACCGATCCAGTTTGCTAGATTAGAGAGGAGAAACACCAAGGGGATTTTTCATTTTTGCCAGAACTTTTCAGCAGTGACTGCAACGGCTGTTGGGCTCAGTGTCTACCTCTCTCTCTAATCAAGGCATTAGAAAACCAACCCTCCTCCTTGTATTCAATGTGTACCATTTGTCTTTGCATCATGTATCCTTTCCTCTTGCAAATTCTATGTATTTAAAAAAATATATCCTGTCTCACAATATCTACCACTTTATGATGCCCTTTCAGTGCCTGCTACTTTATCTAACCAGGGCTCACCACATACTTTGGAGGGCCTGCCACTGAGTGCAGGTCTACACGGGCTGTTATGGTAGGATGGAGACTGCTAGACGTAGACCTAGCCCAAACACGCCGTTTGGATCAGGATGCCAATCTGAATTTTGCCGCTTGGGCCCATCTCTAATTTTATTATTTCCGTTGAAATAAATTATAGACTTAATTGGAATTTCTGATTTGATCTATCTACTCCCTGTGCTGCAGAAATATCCCTCAGCATTTATTTTTCCCCTTGCCCATAGCTCATTATATTTTCCTGTCTTGGGATTCCATTTTTTATAGCAATTTTATCCCATCTGTTTGGGAAAGTCCTTGAGGATATGAAGCTATTCGGGGGCTCTCCACTTCCTTACCCGTTCTTGGGGACAAGGTCTCCCCATGAGCACGCTGGGATGCAGCAGCTCCCCAAGGAGACACCCGTCCTGGCTCCTCCGCATGCACAGACGCTATTAATTACCATGTAAATGACTCTGTGCAAAACCTCACCCCCCCGCCCCCTTCTCACAAGCAGCCCAGGAAGCCCGTCTACAGCTCTGCATCACCAAGTTTGCTCCGTGCTTTAAGGCATGTGCTGATCCGTGTGGGTAAATTGTTAATTTGGGTACTCAAATACCAATTTTCTCATCTACTGCTGCTTTGTTGAAGGTGCCTTGAACTGCCTCTCGGACACTGCCCCGTTAAGCTGTATGCTTCAGTTCAGAAATCCCATTTAGTGGGTTTTATAAGAGATTTCCCTGTGCTTTAGGAAGCTGACAACACAAAGCAGAATGTGGTAGGGCTAAGGAGGCTGATATACAACACGGCCTTAAAAATACCCTAAAATACCAGTTTCCTCATTCCTGCACATTCCCTTTCTGCATCCCTTGGGTCAGGGATGGACCTGCCTTGCCCTCTGCCACTGCCACACCAAACCCCACGTGGCCAGCACCCAATGCCATTTTTCCAACAAGTTATAACACTGGTCATTGTAAAAAGCACCGTTATGCACTCAAAACATCTGACCTCCTTTCTTGCAGTGGTTTCTCCAGCCTCAGCTCCTGGGCTTCTTACATCCCTAAATCCTCCTTCTCACCCCCATCATCTCATCAATGCACTGGGTCATCTAACCATCTCAAACCTCATCAGGTATGTATCTGTGGAGGCTTCAGCCTTGAATTTAACCTCCAGAGCATCACTCCTGCTCTTCCTTAAGGCGTCAGCGTAGACCATGGCTAATGCTCTGCTCCGCATTCCCAAGATACCTGCCTGGGTAACCTGTGGTCCCTTGCACCCAGCGCACAACCGTTGAGGTGTTATTTGGAGCTGGGGCAGAGGCTGAGTTCACTTCTTCTAGATTGCCTAATCCACCAACTCCTTTGTTTTGGTTGGAACCTCTACTTTCTGCTATAGTAACACCGATTGCCCCCCTTCACCCACCAGCAGCACCCAGAGCCAACTAGAGGTGGTTTTTAGCCAAACACGCTTGTAACAGCTCATGCTCGCCAGCAGATTTGCCTTGTACAAACTATACATTACAACCCATCGTGCATGTTTTACAGAGGCAAAATTCCAGCTGTCGTAGCCGAGAAGCTCAGGAACGGGTCAGGAGACATTCTTTTTAAGAAATACATTAAAATAATGGAGACAATGCAATTCCAGCAGACCCATGCTTCTCAGTCTTTAATCTTGATGCACAGCTATTAGGGAGACCTTACTGGGTATCTGGTGTTTCTGTCATTTTTCTTAATGAAAAATTAGCGAGCATAAGGAATAACTTGTCAAACTATAGGGGAGCATTTCATGCATGACATATTTTTGCAGACGCTGTAACAGCAAGAGAAGCCAAAACAAATAGCAGAAAGTATTTTCATTGCCTAAAGTTGAATATGATTAGGATAAACTGCAGCCACATTTCTAGGATAAATTTATGCGCTGGCAATAACCAGGCAATTTGAGCTCTCAAATCACCGCCCCTTTTCCAAATGAAAATCAAATTAATTAGTATATTTTCCCCCTTCAGAACAATCTTTTACATGAAGCTAATCCCCAGCCCCCCTTTGCTTGGAGATTAAATGAGCTCCCTGGTGCTGCTGACAGCAGTTCTGGGCATCTCCCCCTTAGCCCTGACTGCCATTTGCTCACTTTTCCTTTTTAAGAGGCTTTTCTTGCCATCCAGACCATGTTGTGGCTAAGACAGACCTGGAAAGTACCAACGTGGAGGGTTGGGAAGGGTGGCTCAGCTCAGGAGGAGGCAGGAGAGGTCCCTGAGCAGAAGTCTTTCTGCTTCCCACACACCCATCGCCGGGTCTTGTGAAGCATTTTACTCCTTGTTGTTTAGTCACAGCAACCCAGATATTCCCAGGCCCTGCTTGGGAGTGGGAAACAGAGGAAGGGGCATTTGCACCTCTCACATTGACCTAAAATCCCTAGGGTCTGCTCCCGCAGCGAGTGCTGTACTGCTGTGCTAACATCTTGCAACCGTGCTCCGGTGAGATGGGTAAGCCAGCTAAAACCTGATTCTGTGGGTGATAGAAACGAATCTGTCTGCAAAGCCTGGTTTGGAGCAGCCAGGTTCCTGCAGTCAATGATTAATCCAAGAGGAGGAAAGATGATGTGACCCCTCAACAAAAGCTGGGACCTTCAGGGAGCTCCAGCACACAGGCAGGGTTATCTGCACTGTCGCCTTCACAGTGGTCATTTAATGACCGTGCTCTGAAAAGCCCAAATATAAATGATGTCCTAGAATTCTAAAACTAAGGATTAGTGTTGTTTTATGACAGCCCAACCTTACTGATTTTCCCATCCTGTTACTCCCTTTACAGTGACTCTGAAGGATAAACAAGAAAATCATCACAGGGACTGTTTTCATGCCTTGAATGCCTGGTATGAATTGCGTGGTTGCTGTAGCAGCATGGCTGTATACCCATCACACAGGATGGAAAATGTTAAACAGGTTTGCTTTGCTGGTCCTGCTCCCTTTATTAGCTTCTTCCCTTTCCAGCAAGGATGCTCTGGGCTAGCAGTAAGCTCCAGGGATGCTTCAGCCTTGTTGTGAGGCTGCGGACTTCGTGGTGGAGGTTATGTTAAAATATAACATCACTGTCAAAACAACTTTATGATATTGAGGAGCTAGTGCACCCAAGAAGTTGTTAATGACCCACATCCATGATGTTTGTGATGGGATTCATCAACTGCTTGGTACAAGGGTCCCATGTAGACACAAACTTCTTAAAACAGCTGCAAATGCACTAAAACTGTGGTGGACAAAGGAAAATACAACAACCAGGGCATGAAGTAACATCCAACTGACATGGAAAAACATCTACCTTCCTCTTCTGGTCCAGCATTGGCTTCTCTTTGCATTTCCAGGTGCTGAGAAGGGTGTAGACCTCTTTGGGACCGGCACATTTAGATCCATCAGCAAGAAGGGAAAGTGGTTGGCCCTTCACATTGATTCTAATGGGAACGAGAGGCACATGACCTCTTCCCAGCATGTCCAAAGCTGTTGGCAGCAACCAGAGCTGAAGCGCACACCCTTGTTGAGCCATAAATTGTGCTGGGTGGGTTGGAATGGTCCCACCAGCTCCCCAGGTCAGGCATTTCTGTCCAGCGTTGCCAAAACCACTACCGAGCAATGGAGGGCAGCTCCAAGCCCTATTAATTAGTCTCTCTGATTAACTTCCCGTGCTTGCAGAAACCTTTGAACCAGCACTAAATTAGATTACTGAGATTAGTTTTATTATTTTTTCTTGGGTTCTTTACTCAGCATTGACAGAGGAGCCTTTGTTGCAGTCTGGAAACGCTGCAGCGAGACATGTGGTATCACACACCAGTGCCTTCCACACTGGGTCCCACCCAAGGCCACCATGGTCTAGCAGGTAGGGTCCCACCAGCACCTGTGGGCACTCATGCAGTCCTTTGATTCCCAGCCTGAAGGCTCTCCCAGTGCCCTTGTACATGGCACTTTTGTAGGCCAACAGCTGGCCTTGCCCATTGAACTCACTTTGTCTCTTCAACGCTATTCCTTATTTCTCCAGAGAAGCACGTTGTGTGGGTGAGCACGGCACAGTCCAGCTGATGGCTGCTCTTCTTTTTAAGTGTCAGGCGCATGCACAGTTCTGCTAGTTTAGTAAATAAGGGTCCCCCATGCTCATAAAATTTCAACACAGCCAAGCATGATGGTGCCATCTGCTACTCGTTCGAGACATCGCTTTACAGCGGTCGGCAGCAGTAAGGTTCCGTGCTCAGTTATTAGCTCCAGTGGTGGCTGTTAAAAGGGCTGTGGCAGTTGGGGGAGGCAGAGCCTGAGCGGGTTTCTCCATCAGCCCTTGGAGGGTATCGCTTGGTCTCGATGGCTTCGGTGGCCATGGAGCTGCTTTCTAAATGGAGCATTTCTGCAGGGGAAAGGCAGGGCTGGAGTCAGGAGTAAGGGCTCAGGATAACACAGCCAGACAGAAAGATTGATTGTAATTATGTAAGATAGCCCTTAGCTCACCCGTGATTATAATTACATTAAATTGCTATTTAATGGTTTTCACATCATCTTTGACAGTAGGTTATTTTTGTAATCTTTATTTAAAATAAACTCTTTTTGTCTCGTTGCTGAAACCCTTCCCTGCTTCCTTTCGTGCTCAGTGCATTAGGAAATCAGTTTGTCTTCATTATCCCCTGACTCCTGTATCATTTCATTATTACCACAAGATTAGAAAATAAGTAGCTCCCCCAAAAGGGCTTCTGGGTGAACAAACTTTCTCGTTAGAGTAAAATGAAGTGTAGGCTTTCCCCAATGCTATCCGTACGCTGCAGCCTGTCATTTCCTAGCTCTACCCCATCACAGCAGCAGGAAATTCTGGGCTTGAAATGCCCTCCCTTCGGCTTTGAGGTTTTGAAGGAAGGGCCAGGCACTACGGTAAGCTCTGCCTGCTCTCAGGACACAAACAAAATCCAGACCAACAAGCGGAAAACACAACTAATATTTCATCTCCAAAACGCCGGGTTAATGCCCGGGTGCTGTAATCCGTGACTGCCGGTGTACAGCAAACCAACGGGATATGCAGACTGACCCAAGCAGAGACTCTGTGCTCCAGCCGTCCCCAGAGCTCAAAGCCTGGGTTTTGGCTAAAGCCCACCCCTAGAGCCACCGCTGGTCACAGAGACTTTTATATCTGGGTGAGCCAAAACAGGAGGTGAAAAACCTCTGGGTGGATTTGGTGGCTGGGAGCTGCAGAGCTGGAGTTGGAGCATCCTCACAGGGTGTCGCATCCCCAGCATCATCCCTGTCTCTGCTCAGCCGTACCGTGTTGTCACCTGCTTTGAACTAGACTTTCCTTGTCCATTCCTTTCTCAGCATGGACCCAGCCTCCTGGCTAGAATAGAGATCTCTTGGATCAGACACTTCATCATACATTCCCACCTGGAGAAGTGAAAGATCCACTTCTTGTTCTAAGTTTAAAGAATCACTTTATTTAAATAAAGTAATTACATCATTAGTAGTAAATTATTATGCAGCATTAGTAAAAAAAGAAGAAAACACTCTGTCACTTATAGTCCAAGATGTTTAGCCTTTAATTTCCAATAAGTTAGATTCAAGTAATAATTTTCTTTTAAAAAATTGCAAAAAAGTATTTTCAGTGACTCCTTGCTATGACCTCACGGTGAAGCATTTCTGCAAGGGGAACATAATGATTTACTGGGTTGAATATCTCAAGCAACTTCTGAGTATAAGACCCAGGTACCTGACTGCTCAAACCCCAAACTTGACCAAGAAAAACTAATAATGCATTCAGTGGCCTCTGGGATGGATTATCTGAATTAAACTCTGGGATGGATTATCTGAATTAAACTCTGTGGCCACCCAAAAGCCATCCCAAGTGCTTGGGCAGGCAGCGCTGTGAAAAGCAGCCGATGTTCCTGTTCTGAGCAGCATTCCGTGGTGGCAAAGAGGTAATGCCTTTCCCTGCATTGCTTAACAAAATAAATCATAAGGAAGAGCTTCCAAGCAGGGTCTCGTGGTTGGGGTACTTTGCACCGGGGAAAAGGTGACGTGGTGATGCTTGGCTCATCCAGAGCTCCTGCATCCTGAATCCCCACGGCCAAACACAGCCCAGGATTGCTGTGACAGGAGGGTGATGTGCAGGACTGCAGAGGTAGCCCTGGTCGGGTGTGAAACCCACCCACTCCGACGCAGAGGAAGTTACCTAATGAAGTCCTGTGACCCAGCCCTCTCCCTTATTGTCCCCAATAAACCGCTCTCCTGTTGTTTAAACACTCTGCTGTCAAAACCTGATGGTTCTGGGACAGAAATGACCTCGCGGAGACACGCGGCTGGAAAATTCGGCTTGGGCGGTTTGCGTAATTAACGGTCCTGTTCCCAGAGAGAGACAATGATGAATCTCTGTGTGCCGGGCGCGGTAGGCAGGCCTAATTCAGCAAACCCAGTCACACTTGTCACCCGCACTTCGAGCTGTATCAACAAGTCGGCCGGACTAATGAGCCCAACTTCAACAGAAAATGACCTCATATGGGGCAGGACCCCGGCTGTGAATTTGCTCTTTGTTGTTGCAGCCGCCTCCCTCCAACACAGCGAACTTGCAGTGTAATCCCCTGGTATCCCCTTGCTCTTACGGGTGTTTTATATCTCTGAGAAATAGGCTTTGTTTGTGCAGCTAAGGGCACGTTTAAATTGCTAGGCTACTCTGTTAACAGTTTACCCAGCCAGAGGGGAAAAAAGGGTTTCCCACCTGTATGGAAATGTGTGGGATATATGCAGCTCTTTCTTTTCAAGCTAATGATTAACTTATCACTTCTCAGTTTTGTGGTGGTGGGTTTTGAGGGTTTTTTTTTTTTAATGTAGTAGAGTAATTAGCTGGGTTTTTTCCTAACCAAACCCCACTGACATTTCTCTGTACAGGCTTACCAAGAACAGCTGAGCAGAGAAATACCTGACAAACCAACAGGAGGCATTGAAAAAAAAATTTAAACTGGAAGTAGGAAGGCCCTTAAATATTTATAAACCCCTGGGGTTTTTTTCCAGAATTCTTATCAAGCCATGAGCATTTGCAAAGAACCAGCACAGACCTACTCAGGACCAAGAAGAGAAACCCCGAGCCATCACGGCATGTGTTTTTCTGATGCACCTATGCGTTATTACTCCTGACTTTGCTTGGATTTGTCTCTCAGCTCCTCTGATAGATCCGTCACATTCCCTGGTACTGTACTGGACCACATTGTTGTTACATCTGACATCTCAGGCCGCATCCTGAGCAAACCTACCATGAAACGACACAGCAGAGAGGAGAGCAGGGAGCCATGGGGCTTTGCATCCAGCAGTGAACACCAGACACAGCCACGTCCCTCTAAGACAGATAGTAGGAGGTTGAACCCTCTGCATAATGTATTCAACAATGGCAAACAGACTGAAACACATGCATGTTTCGGGTTTGTCTGTGAAACAGGCACATAAAACCAAAGGGGTGTAGTTTTAGGTGGGATTTACCCTGTGTTTAAATTTATTTTCCCAGTTCTAGGAGGGCAATACAACCCCACAGCCACGGTGGTGATCCGCAGCTTGGGAGTCCCTGATCCCGGAGGTGGGACATGCTCCCTCTGACCAAAGCACTAAGAACTGCAGGTCAGGCCAGATTTGAGTCATGGTTAAAAATAAACCACTGTTCCTTAATATGGGCTGCACAGCCAGTAGGGAAAAAGCCTCTGAACTTCGTATAATTTACTGTAGCAATACTCTAAATTTCTTGGTCTCAAAACATCATTCAGGCAGCGTTAGCCAGATTAGACGACTCCCAGAACTGGTGGATGTCAGGACATTTCAACCATGTGGAATAGTTATATTCTGCTTTGGAACAAAACCAATGTTTTCTTAAATTTTCTGTAGAATATTCCCTTCACTTTGCTCCTAAGAAACACAGAAAATGGCACCCCAAAAACACACTTTATCTCTGAGGACCTGGCAGCTGCTATGGGAAATGACTGAAAATCGTATGAACTTTGCTCAGCACTTGCCAAGGGATCAGGGTTGCAACCCAGGCTGTGCCAAAGCTGGGGATCACCAGGGTCCCCTGGCAGCGCCTGGCTCCTGCAGGGCTTAGGCAAGCCCTTGTTCTTTGCTGGGATGTGACTGCATCCACCCGTCATGTCCCTGTACTTGTGACCCAGAGCCCCACCCCCACGCAGAGCCCCTTGAGAGGAGCAGCCGCAGGTTTCCACTTAGAAACCCCAAAATATTTATCTCTGAGGCACGACAAGATCCAGGCCCTTTGGGAACTTGCAGTTCAGCACCAGTTCAGTGAAACAGATACGTCTCCACATAACACGTGCTTCGAGTAATTAACATCTGACATAATTGTGTCACATTGGAAAGTGTCTGATCTACAAAGTGAGCGGTTTGTGTTTTTTGTTAACACGGCTCTCGGATATTTGTTGCTTTGCTGAGCATTGTGCATCGTTGCACGATCTAAGAGGATACATCTGAGTTGCAGAAAACCCATCATCACCACTAGGTCACCCCCTGTACACTCCTTTTGTCCTACTGACTTCATATCATTAAGGCCATTAGGGTAATGTAAGAGATAAGGTTTCAGTCAATGTATTTGTCCTCAGACCTAATGAAAACACAGTGGTGTTACATTTATAGCTCCAGAAACCAGAGTCTCCAATTCTATATGCCCCAGGGAGACCTTATCTGCAACCCAGGAAGCAAAGATAAATATCACATTTAGATATTAACTTTCCCTTGTGCAGGATCTCTCCCTGCCGCTGAGTTTCCCGCTCAGCCCAAGGGCTCTGGTGCTCCATGGCCGTGGGGTATTGCACCAAAGGGGCTTATTTCAAGGCTGTGATGGCTCTGCCATCAGCCACCATGGCAAAACCCTGGTCATGTCCCACCAGATTTGCCAGCAAGTCCTCCCAGCCACCACTACCTGTAGTGACTCACAATTTCCATGAAAATGCACCCATAGAAGGAAAAAGAAAAAACCAATAAAGCAGGAAATCCAGCCTCCTCCCCCAGTCCTCCAACAGGTACCCTGGGTCAGCCCAGTCCCCCCAGTATTAGCCGGGAGAGTCTCTGCCCTGCACAGGTTTCCAGGCTCTGATTTCCAGGAGCATTCATGGACATTTGCACCATCAGCCTCAGGTGCTACATTGCTGAGATGCATTTCTGGTGACAGAGCCAAGTCTGAGAGCTAACCCAGACCCAAACTGGCACAGTTTTTGTGCTTATGGGCTGTTCACCCCTGCCTCGAGCTCTCCTCTTCCTTGGACCCCCTTGGCTGCACTTCTAAACCTAACAGCCTGCAGTTTACTTAAAGTAATATTTCTATGTAGATAGAGATTTGCTCCTACTGTAGAAATGCAGAGATACTTATTTTCCAGTAGTGTCAAGGAGAGACAAACTCAGAAGCACAGAGCAAGTTAAATCTGATGTAAGAAAAGGGAATAGAAAAGGATTGAACCTCCCCGCAGAGGCCACAGCCATGGTGAGTCTGAGGACCACCAAGGACTTTGCTGCCATTTACAGAAATCTCCTGTCCTAGCCAAGAAGCCACAGGACAAACAACACACACGCAGTCCCAAGCCCACCGCTTGCACACAGACCCCACTCTCTCCCCCAACACGGTTCATAGCCCGACATCCAGAACTACCTGGTAGAATCCTCACACGCTCAGCCCAGCAGCACAGAGCTGTACCAAAGAGAAACCACAGACAGCATCAAGATTTCAGGTGGTACCAAGGCACCTCCTGAAGGCCAGTCAGCAGGCTCAGTTCTGCTTTTTATTAAATATATGGAATTCAATAGGTATGTGTTTGGCAACCACCCCTGTTCCCTGAGCCCAGGGAGCATCCAGGATGGCAGTGGGCTCAGCACAGCCCCCAGGTACACATGGGCTTTGGCAACTGGTTTCATGCCTTTTTTGAGATAGAAAGGTCCATTAAGAAAAAAGAAAAAAAAAAAAACAAAACCAAAAAACCACACAAACCCTTTGGCTAGATCTGGGCTTACGGGCCTCCCCGAGGCTTATGAACCCCCCCAGACACAGCTCCAATAGTGCTTCGGACGCATCCCTGGCTCACACCATCCAGCTACATTCCCTCAGTATTTCCCTTCATAACCTGTATCTGGAGGGTCCCTGGCAGCCCTGAGGCTGAAATAAACTTCAAGCTCCTCTTTCCTCTTGGCTGCAAACTGGGAGCAATCGCAGCTGCTGCCATCACCCATTACCAAAATCCCCAACAGCCTGGCAGAGGGACTCGCATGGAGCTGTGTCCCCCATGCAGAGAGCGCCGCAGGGGATGGAACGGTTTTCACCGCTCACCTGCCATGTAGAGAGGCTGTGGAAGCAGTGAAAAATGAGAATTTGCATGTTGGCTGGGGCCTTCCCGCTGTTACTCGGTTTGGCTTTCGAGTTCAACAGCTTCTTGTATTTCCAGGAGGTTGGCACAGCTTGTGCTGCGACCTGATCTACGGCTCCGCAGAAACGAGTGCAGGATTCGCTCCCCATCACCCAGCAACGAACAACATGCCTTTTCCCACTGTGCTGTACGCGGTTTCACAAGAAACCGTGAAGTGGTGTCAGCTTGTCTGCAGTTGAAAATTCAAATACAAGACATCCAAATATCCCAGCTTTTTTAAAGGCCTTTGATTTGCAGAAGGGATGTGACATGGTTGAAATCTGAAGGTTGCCGAGTGTAGCAGCAAGAAAACGCAGGATCCCCACGCCGTAGCGTGCAACTGGGGCTGCTGCGCGAGGCTGGCTCGAAGGGTTTGCAGGAGGGAATCCTGCACGAAGGAGAGCACTTTGCACCCTGCCAATTCATCCCCAGATGCACAAAGCCAGGGACATTAAGAGAAAAAAAAAAACCCCATAAGAAAATACTTTAAATCGTATTTTTTGCAGGCCCCTTTGACGTAGCACGTAAAGCCCAGGCTGTGTATTAGGAGAGATGCTGTTTTTCCATGCAGAGGTGGTATCCAAAGAAGCCAGTGGGGAGAAGGCAGCACCCAGCAGCAGGCTGCATCCCATCTCCTTCCCACCCACATACCAGTGATTCAACGTGCTTGCAGCACAATAGCTCCGCTTCCTTCAGTAAACGTCATTCAGCTCAAAGTCACCGTGACAGTCGCTTTACTGTGCTACCTCTTCGTGGTTCCTGCACTCATAATGATTACTGCACAGAAATCTAGGGACAGATTGCATGTTTTTCCATGATCAGTGGCAATGAGGGAGCATGGCTTCCTGTGTCTTCCTGCCTTGGTGTGGGATTTCCTTCTGCAGAGCTCAGAGGTGGCCCCACCACCTACTTTCGCTCTGCGTCTCAAAACCACACAAGCCTCCAGACCCAGCCGCTCTGGCAGATTTGTTTTAAATCAGCCATAGGTTCAAAAGTCACCGGGGAAGGTTCTACAGAAACATGCCGTTGTAAATTGCCCGTTTCACTGGGATAAGGTGCTTAAAGGAAAACCCCAATATTTGTTTTCCACCTGCTCCTGAGCTGTGTTGGAGCTATGGGGCAGTGGGGCTTACAGGGGATGTGCTACTGCCCAAGGGGGCTGTGGGGAGCTGCTTTCACCCCATTCATATGTCCTTCGGGGGAAAATGGTGACAAGGAGTGAATAAGGACCTCAGCTGAGCAGCCACAGTGGTTGGTACTGGGATGTTCGGTGCCAGAATCAACGGGACAGGTGCCCCTAAGCTACATATATTCTCTGGAAAAATCAATTGCAGGAATGTGTATGTGTTTCTGAACATTTATCCTTTAAAGCAAAATTAAAGCATCATTACTGTCTGTAATCAAAGTTAAGAGCAGTGAGGCTGAGCTGAAAACTTTTGTGTCAGCTACAAAGGCATCTGGGGTGACTATGCCATCGTGTCCAGCATGGGAGAGCCCACTGTTGAACAATTCGACAGGACTGTTTCCTGAGAGATAAAGAAATAACAACCTGGATCCACTCACATTATTGCTAATAAACACTTACAGGGCTGAACACAGGGCTCATATCAGCTTAATCATTTGGGACTGTGATCAGAGCATAACTCTGCCTGGAAATCTTTCTCTCCAATAACTATAATGCCATGGTCGTCACTCTTCCTTTTTTTAAAAAACAGTAAAAAGGTGGTAGAGATTTCCATTTCACGAGATGAACTGGTGAAAAGAGACACTGTAGGTCTGGCGCTGGGCCTGGCTCCTGAGAACAACCTGAATATTTAACTAAAAGCTGGAATACTTCAGCAGTGAAGCCCTTTCTGCGTTTAAGGTCTATTTAAGCAGGCTTGGAACCAAACTGTTGGGTCTTTGCCAGCTCCTGCTTGGGTGCAAAAACTCTCCACCTTTTGCCCAAGATTTTAACGGTAGCAAGGGAGAACTTCTGGTGATGGGAACTGCTGGAGAGGTCCCTGCGGACACCGGGGCTGGAGCCCCAGCAAACTCAGTTTGTGTAAGCAAACTGATTAAGCCACGGAAAAGAGTGACTGAATGATACACTGAAGCTTTAAAACCAAAAGCACAAGAAATTTAAATTGTAGCAACTTGACAATGATACAGTGAGTGCTGTTTCTCTATCCAAGCCCTATTGGAGAAGTCCCAGGGAGGGCAGGAGAAAACGATAACAAGCCAAGAAACACTATGTGGAGGATTTAATGAAGAATCATAGCTTTTGGACAACAAAAAGCCCTATTTGGATCTTGGACTCAACAGCAGCAGCAGGACCAAGCTCAGCACTTGCCATGCCCCCCCTGGGAGCAATGTGTTTTTGGCCAGAGAACAGGTACATCCCACCTCCCACAGAGCTCAGCCATGTGATGGTGCCACTGCCAGCAGGTCTGGCAGGAGATTGCTGGGATCAAGCACCAACTCATGTTTTGTTACACCTAAGGTCCCATTTTTGGACAGTTCAGCCTTAGGAGCATTCTCCTAGGTGCAAACTCTGCCTCTGCTTTTAAACTTCATGACTGTGAAAGGGCACAGCCATTCCCATTAGGCAGCCAAGAGGTTAAAAGCAGGAGAAAGTCTTTGAAGGAAAACTGCTGATGGGCTTGAAGGGATCCTTTGAGGAAAGAAACTAGTTCCTATAAAAGTGTTTTTCAATATATTTTGCAGACTGGGCCCATTTAAATGAGCACCAGAACTGCTGTGCGGGATGAAAGCCACTGTCTAGCTGGTCCAGCATCCTGTCTCCGAGAGCAGCCAGCGCCGGATGCTTCGGAGGAAGGTATAAAAACAATGGAGTAGTCAGCCATGGGATAATCCGGCCTCTTTCATCCAGACCTCTAAGAAAGATTAGTTTATATCCAGCAACCCAAGATTAAATGTACTTTAATAGTTTGTCTGGCTTTCTTTCCTGACAGATCTCTGTGTTCCTGCCACGGCATTTTCCATTTCTGTTTCAGAGCAGTGAATTGGGGTCACAAAGTAACGATTCACTGTTTGATTTTTGGGGAAGCCTGGCTGTTTCGGTGCAAAGGATGGAAGAAATGTTTGCATGCAGGAGCCTGATGGGTGACGCTGTGGGCTCTAACCAGGATAAAAATAGGAACTGGTTACTTTCCAAAGGGAAAAATAAACTTCTAAGTTTCCACTGACTTGGAGTTGCAAAAATGCATCTTGGAGCACTTGGTAAAATATTGTGGTTTCGGCTTGGTAAATAGCAGAGAGCATTAGATTAGAAATAGCAGCATAAATACACAGCTTAATGGGATGGGTTGTTTCAGGTTCTTTTTTGGGTTATAGACTCATCAACCTGTTTTAGTTTACGTGCAACTTGCATTTCAGTTTTGATGGCAGCCCATAGCTGGCGATGCACCTTAGCTATTCATCTGCCACCCCAAAAATCAGCTCCACAGTGCCATATCAAAATGATATTTCATATTGAAGATGACGCTGGAAAAAGGGTTAAACTGTGAATCTTTGGACATCATCTTCCCTGCAGACTGCTGTCCACCCCAGGGCCCTGCCTGCACCTGTCTGTGTGGGCTGGGGTTTGTAGGGGTCTGGGCTAGCTCAGGATCTCTACTCCCACCCCTGTGATCACTCAGGTCAGGGTACCTCCCTTGAGAAAAGCATCAGGGGAAAAATAAGAATGTGGGGTTGTCTCTTCTGCCAGCCCTATCATGAAACTCAGAGCTCTGTTGCCAGAAAGGGCACATCTAAGCTTTTCTTTTAAAGTTTAGATTTTATATCAAGACCAAACAATCTTCCAACAGATGCCAGACAACGAACAGTACAACCAAGCACAGCTGAGCTGAAAAGTCTTTGCCAAACTCCAGCTTTCTGCACCCATGCTGGCTGTGCTCACACTGTTGGTGATGCCCACCTGCAGCCTACAGCTTCAGAGACCTGCCCAGTGTCAGGGACCCTCCTTTGCCATCTAATACAAGCCCCATGTCAACACAACCTTCCTTCCATGCTGAACTGCAGCCCAGGAGAAATCCTTGCTGGGCTGAGGGCAGCTATAGATTCTGGGTTGAAACACACGACAATTATTTTAAAACCTTTTTAAGTAACATCTCTCTTATCTAGCACATGTCCAAAGCAGATCTGAGAGGTGTTGGGATGCAGCAAGAGGGAGCACAGGGTGTCCCATGGGGCGTTCCCAGGGGACACAAGCATTTAGAGCGAGGCATCTCTTCGCTGCTGTGGAAACAGTGTTGTGTCCCACGTCACCGATCACACATGGAGCAGGCAGCCACCACCACATCATGGCACACAGATCCAAGGCAGGGCACCAAGGCTGAGCAGAGACAGAAAATTAGATCCAGAGTGCACACTGATGGTGCAAAGCCCAGAGAGCTGCCTCTGACACTGGGTGTGAGGCTTTTTGCCGAGAGGACCCATGGGCAGCACCCTCCACAGCAGTGGGTCTCCACCAGCATGGTGGGCACCTATCTCACCAGGATGCTCTCAGCACACAAACCCTGCTGCTCCTCCGGCTCCAGCTCTGCTTTGCCACTAGATGGCACAGGCCATTGAGAAATGCTTCATTTTATCAATATTCCATCTATCCCAGAGCCAGAACCAAGCAGCAGCTTGAGCCCTTGTTTTCAGCAGTGGCCACAGATACCTGCAAGCTTGCATCCAGAGGATAGATGGCTCCAGAACCTGCCTGGTGCCTGCACACCTCTGGTTCGCCACCTTCCCCATCCTGCTATCTTACTTGCAGTAACGGCACTTCATTTTTTGCCAGCTATGGTAATGAAATATACCTCTGTAAGGCTGCCAGCCAATAAACCCTGGCTCATACATTACACAGACCTTCTAAAATTATTTTTCACGGTGTAAAAAACTAAATTAAACAGGTGAGTACCAAGCTAGGGTTTTTTTCCCCTATTAATTCTACATATTCCAGATTTCACATGCATGAATTACACCCAGGACTCAGCATTAGACTCATGCATGTCCAAATCACACCTGAGTCAATACCTGTCAAGAGCAAAGGGGAGCACAACTGAAGCTTTGGCTCTGAACAGGACTTGGATATACAGCTGGTACCTGTATAGTGTGGGCAGCCTATGCAATAGCATTTCTTTGCTATCAGTATGGATTTTAAAGCGAATTCCCCCTCGCTCTGCTCACAGCCCGCAGAGACCTTCTGGGGATCAGGTTTTACCAGCAGGAACATTTCTGGAGAGTGAATTTCAAAGCCACATGGATTCATGGAAAATTAATTTCAAAGCACATGCCTGAGCACTCGCAAGCATCCAAGTGTTCATCTGATCAGGGAGCAGAGCTGCTTCCACGCAGCTCACCCGGTCAGTCCCACTCAGCCGAACACTAACTGCTCCCCAGAAAACTTCTTGGAGGTTCAGATAGGTTAAAAATGCAACACACTCAGGTCACCCTGAGCACTGTTTACACCTGGGGGACAGTAATCACTGGGGGGGAGTAGAGATGAAGTTGATTTGATAAGTCAACTACCTGCCGATGCTGTAAGTTTGAACCTTGTCGTATCGCCGATGCTGTAATCTTGAGCCTCATGAAGACTAATGGGAAAAACTGTTTTCAACTTATTTGGGGGGGAGGGGTGGGAGGAAAAAGGACTTGCTGTTCAGCCTTGGGCCTGGCAAATACAGAAGGGGAAAATTAAACCTGGAATGCTTCTGGGAAACTGAGTCTGTCACTTTGATAAATACAAATACATGCAAAAACCAAGCACCAGCAGCTTTCCCCAAGCAGGAAGACTTCTAAATCCCTGACAAGCAGAGAGCCTGCCCAAGCACAGGGAGTGAGCAAACACCCCCAGCCTCCTCAGAGAAAGCTGTGAAGCTGCATGGCTATGGCCATGCTGTGGGGTTGCCATTTCAGAGGAGGAGATTGGCCCAAGACCAAAAGGGCCCATTTCTGACCAGCAAAACACAGTCCAAGGGCACAGTGACTCCCAAGGTCAGGGCTGTTCCAGCTTGAGACAGGTCCTTTCTCCCTTCTAGCTCAAACCCTTTCACCTCCTCTTCCCTCAGTCTCCAGTTTAGCCTTTGCCCCAAGTTGTCCGGACAGAAGGAGCTCTCCGGAGCTTGCAGAGATCTTTCAACATGTCTCTTCCTCAGACCCAGCAGCCCAGTCTGCAACGGTCAGTAGAGCATCTTCCCCAGCTGAATAAAGAGCATCCTCTGAATCCTGACATGATGCAGGTACCTGGACTCAGCCCTACAGCCGGCTCCTGCTCAGGCAACCTGGTGTCAGGAGAACACACTTTGGATGGGGGCCGGTGGCCACCAGAAGCATTTGCCCTCAGGAGAGGCCACAGTGCCCCGTTACTCCTCCCAGAGGCTCAGCACTGACCTGTGAAACCAAAGCAGCCCCTGAAACACTATTTCCCAGGTGCACAGCCTGAGCAGCACCAGACTGGCTCTTTCTGTGAATTGCTGGCACCAACGACCTTGTATTTAAAGGCTGCTTCTATGCATATGTATCCACCAACTATTTATGCATAACATCTCAATGAGCACAAGAATTGGCTCATTTGAGCTCAGTAAACAAACACTGAGTAATGCAAATTCCTAATAAATCCGTTATTCAGCTCCATTTAAATCAGTAAAACAAAACAAAGTGACACAGCTCACAAAACTGGCTGTCCATCAGGGCTGGAGCCCAGAGTCACTCATTGCACACTGGACCTGGCAGAGGTGCTCTCAGAAGCCAATTCACGCAATAATTCTGATACATGTTGCAAGTCAATGTACTTTATGAGTGATTTTTTTATTTTTTTCAATTCTCGGTTGTTTGATCATAGAGCAAGGGAGACCCCTGCAAGCAGGGCTGGAGGGTTCATCGTGATGCTCCGGTTTCTACTTGGAAGTGATGAAGCATCACACCATGGGACTGACGGGCTGGATAACTGAGAGCCACCTCCATCGCCTAGCCTGGGCGAGCAGAGTTTGAGGACTCTGCTTGCAAGTTTTAGAAAGCAACAAAAAGGTTGATTTTCAAGCACCTGAAGAATGACATTTTCAGATCTTCTGGAGCCATAACTAGAAATTCTTCCATGTTCAAAGTGCAAATCCTCTTTAATATAAAATTGCTTGGATCAAATATGTTTCAGGTTACAGTTGGGTTTGGAGTTTGTTTTGCTTTTTAATAACCCTCCTGCCAGTAACATCCCGTGCTCCATGAGAAATGTTTGTGGCATTAATTGCAATAAAAAAAAGTGAACCAGCAGTCCAAACCAAAGTCTGCCTGGAAAGGCTTTAAAGGAGAAAATAAGTAAAATGGTTCACAGGCTACACTGGTTCCTTTTCGTGCCTGCGTGTGGAAAACGTTAAACACGTCCACCAAGCAGGCAAAGGTCCCCACAGCCCCTCCTGCCAGGGCCCAGCAGAGCACCCTGCAGATGCATGTTCACATAACTTATTTCAGAAGCCAGAATAAATCTTCTCTTTTTGCCTGCATATCCCACACAAACTCCACCTTCCAAGTACATTAAGAACATGGATGTTAAACCCAAAGCCATCCTCGGAGATTTCCAGCTGTGTAGGCATCTTGCTAACCCAGTGGCCAGGAATGGGGGCGTTGGTGGGTGCAAGGATGGCTGTGAACATCCCTGTAACCCTGGGCCAGGATGCAGGCAGGGGATGGGTGGGTGGGACAGTGGTGTGCTGCCGAGGTGCTCTGGAGATCCGGTCCAGAGACTCAGTCTTTACTTTTCTACTTGTAATATTCATAATTTTTCTACTTGTAGTAATATTTGTAAATTAAAATATTTAAGTTCAATAAGCATGAAACACAAAAAGATGATTCACAGTGTACGTGTGTGACTGCAGGAGAAGATCTTCAGACAAGAGCAATTTTTTTTCCTCATGGTCAAAACAGGCCCAAATTGCAAATACCTCTAGCAAATGTAATCCCAGCCTGGTAGTAGAAGACAAATCCACTCACTTGCCGGAACAGCCATAAAGCCTAGCCAGACACATCTATTTTCATTTCAGGTTGAATACTCTCAGATACTCAGGTTCATTTGCTAATGAACAGCACTGGAAAGAAACATTTAAGCGAACTACAGCTATAGACTGTATCTTCTGCAACCTTAACTGCCGCCAGTGAAGCAGCCGGAGCAGGATCACACACCGCTGCGCTGCTTCCATCCCCGGATTCTGCATGCGTGAAAGGCAGGTTGAGATTTGGTCCAACAGTTGTGCAGAGCAGCCACCAGAGCCAAAACCATTGTGGAAACACCGTGGTGACCAGAGGGAGCTCATGTTTTAAGCATTTTGCTGTTGCTCGTGACTGTAGGTTCTCGACCACCCTCCTTGCCAATCCCTGCCTGAAGCTGCCCACCGCAGGGACCAGGCATCCTCCTGCCCACCCCAGGTCTGTGCAGCCCCGAAGAAACACTTCTTTAACCACAGGGAATAAGCATCATCCAAATGAATTACTAAATTGAGGGAAGGCTCAGGGAAAAAAAGGAGACTTTTTCAGCAGATTAACATTGCACCCAGAGCAGGATGCTGCTGCAAAAGGCAATGTCTTCAGGCCATGAGCCCCTTCTTGTTTTTATTACTATTCAGTAAAACAAAAGGCAAAATAAAAGGCACAATAAAGGGAGATCTGAACCTCTCGATTGAATTATTTTCAGCCAGCTTCGCTCCGATTTTCCCCTGCTGAAGCATTGGAGGGGGAAGGGGGCTTTGCAACAAGGCAGCTCCGCGGACCAGCTGTGGGGCCAGCTCTTTCTGCAGGGATGAAGGGGATTGCTGTGGAGACACAGCACCTTACAGAAGGTCACAGTGTTCAGATAACTGGTGTCAACACACAGTTGCACATTTAAACCACAATCAGCAGAAAGCATACAGTGAACACATACAGGGACACTCGAGGGAAAGGATAACTCATTGGCACAAGCACAGGAGATGTTGGTGCATCAATTCTGTACCATAAGAACCTGACCCAAACCCCCTTAAGGCCTCAGTGACCATAAATACCCATGGTTCCATCAGCACAGGGGGAAACTGAGGCACACAAAACCAAAGTGATTCCCTCTGGGTCCCTCAAACCCAAATGCAAGGCAAACCCCAGCCCAGGGCCCAGCTCCAGTGCCCTCCCTGCAGCCAAGCTCTAATTGTTTAGAGGCTTAATAAGTTGTAACTTAAAACTAGTTTATGGCTGTACATAGAAAAAAAAAGTCCTGTCGTAAAGTATTTATTACACTTCCTTTGGAAACGATGACAGTCCTCCAGTGAATGTTTTTATTGTTATTCATCATCTTTCGAGAGGGTTAGACAGCTCTGAAATACAGCTTTAATATGAGAGCCAAATGAGAAAGTGCAGATTTAAGGGAAACCTCAGCAGATCAGGTTTCACTCAGTGCCTGCAGCACTTACAACATGTGTTTCTGATCTGCAGCTTGACTTTGTTGTACCCAAACTGAAACTGCATTAAATTCACTTTGCAGGAATTGCAAAGAGATGAGAAATGGGCACAAAACACAGCCCATCTTAACACATGCGACTCCAGTGTAATCCCTTCACCTGGAGTCAGAAGCAGGATTCATCCTGGCTCAGGCTGCAACATCACTTCAGAAGTAAGGCAGGCAAAATTGGCTTATGGTTTGAGCAAACCAAGCTAAGGATGGAGTGGAAATAGTAAAAACCCTACCAGACCCCTGCAGGTGAAGCCTTTAAGCAGATAATCTGGAAAAATACACCAGATTGTCTTCATTCAAGAAAGCCTCATGCATGCACAGTCCATGTCACCCTGCCCATGAATGGCATCTTGAAGCCCAGAGCCCAGGAGAAAAGGCTCACCTCTCACATATTCCATTGGTCCCTTCACACCAGCTACTGGGAAAATGGGTCTGGAGAAGAGGAAAGCCTAGGACAGCTCAAGAAACATTTTTGGGCTTAAGGTGTCATGACATGCTACAGCTATTTAGTAGCTGTAGGTGTTAACACAAGACTGCCCATCTGAGAAACCAGCTGTTTCGCCAAGCCATAGTAACAAGCTTGTCCCAGCTGAAAACCTGGAGAAGGATGGTTATGTAGTTCCAGTGAGAAACATCCAATGAATCCTATTGCACTTTATGACCCCCTTCCTCCAAGGCATCAAGGCAGGAGGGAGGATGCACCTTGCACTCTCTTGCAGACCCAGACTCTGCTACCTGCTCTGGCAGGGAAGGGATGGCAGGATACAGCAAATTCCTCTACACCTGATTTAAATCACAGACACAATGAACTCCTGAGCTTCACAGCAACTATAAAAACAGCAACATAACCCTGTTACCCTTTCCCATAACAGCCTGCAACGAATCTTACCAAAACAGCTGTACTCAGAGCAGCAAAACCTGACCCATCTTCCTACTGTGGACAGGAGAGATAAATACAGATCCATATCTCCACATGTGGATTGGGCAGAGAAGCTGTGGATGTCCCATCCCTGGGAGTGTCTGAGGCCAGGCTGGATGAGGCTTGGAGCAACCTGGGCTAGTGGAAGGTGTCCCTGCCCATGGCAGGGGGTGGGGCTGGGTGAGCTTTAAGGTTCCTTCCCACCCAAACCCTTCTGTGATTCTATGATTCTCTCACTGAGGGAAAAAACCAAACAAAAAAAAAACCACCCCAAAACCAAACACACACCACACACTAAAACCGCCCTATAACATGCAGAGGTTTGCTCAGGGGAGCACAGAGAATTGGCAGCATCCCAACCGCATCCCCCTGGGTACCACTGCATCCCAACCGCATCCCCCCATTGGCAACCCCTGGCCTGTGCCACCGTTCCGATAGCCATGAGCTCCTTTGTCTGGTTAAACAAAGGACCATCCCTGCGGACACTGGGGAAGGAGGGAGGATTCCCCGAGCACTGGGCAGCAGATGCTGGGGAGCCATGTAGCCTGTTGTCTGTTTTCACTTTGTTTAACAGCTGCCCTTTGGATTGTGCTACTTCACAGGCTGCGGACAACGAGGCCATCGCAGGAAATGCAGCCAAACATTTACCTACCCCACTTTGATTTAAAACAGCTTGAGGAGGGCTGAAAGTCCATACGTCAACATTTAGCTAATCCAACCTTTCCTCCTGCCAGAGAGAGCAAGCACTGAAGAGTTAATGAAAATAACTCCTCTGCCCTAAAGAAATCATAGTTTGAATGTGGAGTCATGCAAACTCCAATCCCTCGCTCAACACTTGTACACAGTTATTTTAACACTTGATTTTTAACTTAAACAGACTTGGTGCTGCAGGCAGGGCTGTGGGAGCTCCCTGCTGCTGGGTCACCAAAATCCAAGGCAGGAGGCGTCTACCCCTGGACAGCAGAGATCAACAGCATCTGCATTTCGTGGACACAGACACCATCCTGAACCCACTAACATTACTGTGGCTCCGCTCTGTGACAGCTCAAGGATTTTCTTTTTTTTTTTAAAAAAAAAAAAGCTAGAAAGGAAAAAAAAAAGGAAGTCAACAA
>NW_010271495.1:47842-60190 GCF_000690775.1 Eurypyga helias
TAATTCAGAGTCACCCTGGAGACATCTGCAAGACGAGACAATCCCTGGTGACTTCTCTGACCAGGATGGTCCCACCCCACTGACCTGCTGAGAAATGCTGCCCTAACACCCCCAACGACAATTTGTACAGGGCCTTTTTGGGGAAGAGAGAGGAGGAGGGACTTGTCTCACTGACCCCAGGACTGGGATGCTCGGGGGGCCAGCTCTCGCCTCCCATCTGGGCTGCAAGCTCAGAGTGGAGCCAGTCGGTCTGACGACCACTGGCTCTTCCTCGCTTATAAACGCTGAGAACATCAGATAATCCGGGGAGGTCAGGGTCAGCCGCTGCGACTGCTTTATCCCAGGCTCCGCATATGTCCGGGTACTAGGGACACCACAGCCCCTGCCTTTTTATACTCAATATTATTTTAAAAATACCTCCTTTATTAGCTCTTCTCATGACAGACCTGATGAAGCCCAAAGGGAAAACACTACAGATTAGCAAGCCCCAACCCAGGAGAGATTTCCACATTTTTCCTGACTTCACACAAGGGCAAAAATCCTGCCTCCCATGTCCCAGCCCTGCTCCGCCACTCCCTGCAACAATAAGTTGCTCATAAAATTTGAGGTCAGGACCCTTGGCTCATCTCATCTTCCATGCTTCATATTGCAGAACTACATTGCTTTATAACATCCTCCCTGCTATATCATGTAGAAGACAACCGAGCTGTGCTGAGCCCAATAACTATTTGATTTAAGCCTTTTTTCCCAGATAGCATATATTTTTGCTGCTGTAGCTCTGCTGGCAAGTTCTCCACGAGCTATGGCCTAAAGCCAGAGGCTGCAGAGGGACTTTTCCAGGGTGCAGATTAAATGATGAAGCTGTTTGCTTCAGATGCTGTGCGTGTCACACATCCTTGTTCTATGCAAGGAAGAATATCTGTGTTAAAAAAAAAAACAACCCAAACTCTTGTCCTCGTTTTAAAATCCTGATGTGGAGAATTTCTTCACTTTCTGGGATGGGGAGCACTCAGGCATGTCCTGCATGGCTGCCATGCCCTGGACCATGCCCAGCATACAGGAGCTACAGGTTTAAACTCTGCATGGTGCAGAGTGGCTATTTGGCACAGTCCATTGCTTTCACAATGTTAAAAATCAAAAAATGAGACCCCCAGCTGTCCCCAGCAGAATGTCCAAACCTTGACCTTTTTCACAAAACCTCAAAATCCTTATTCTGCAGCATCACTCCTCCTCCAACCAGTGCCTGTTGCCAACTTGCCAGTAGCCCAACACTGCAGTGAGGGAGCCAGAAACAGCCCCTCCCAGATACACAAGTCTGCCCCACACCTCCTGTTTCATATCCTTCAGCCTTCAGAAAAGGGATTTAGGCCCCTTTCTCCAACAGCTTTCCATTCTGAAATCACCTTTCCTCCAGCACACACCGGAGCAGCATCAGTTTGGGGTTTGATGCTGTGGGTGGGTACATTGTCCCAACGTGGGGACCAGCCATCCCTGGCTGGGTGGCTGTGATGCTCCTTGTTCTCCATCCTTTGCATACAGCGGAACCAGGACTGAAACACTGACCAGTTTTCCCAGCTAGGGTCATGTATGCTACCGAGTGCTGCATTTGGAAACGGACAGTCAGACCTCCCCCAGAATCACACGGTTTCTACAAGGCAAACAACTGCAAAGAGAACAAGGGCTTTAGGGAACAGCAGGTTGGCCTCTGGGTTCAGAGTCAGTCCAGCATCCACAGGTCACATTTTAATATTTTTCCTTAAAAACAAGTAGAATGACAAGTTCTTCACTTTCTAAGTGGGAACTGCATTCTCATGTGGTCTTTTCTAAGAGTCACTCCAAGAAAAAACACCCTCATGTGATCTGCAAAGCTCCTTAAAGAGCAGGTGATGGGCCACAAGTAGGATGTTGTGGCACATCCCCTCCCCAGCACCCAGCTGGTTAATTCATTTGTCACCCTTTACCCAGGTTTATCCCCATGGAGGTGGATCAGAGCTGAGGTCACACAACCTGGGCGGTGTCACATCGCTGCCCCAGCCACTCTCTCACATGGCTCAGGCACCGTTATGAGCATCACTTCCATCCCACAGGCCCAAACACTGAGCAGAAAAAGATCCAACTTTAAAATACTTATGGTATACAAAAAGGTACATTTGCAAGAGGAAAAGTCACTGCTGAAATACAAAGTGATGGAAAGAGCTAAGTTAGAGATAAGTTTAGCATAGCTGGGGAGACAGGCAGACCCTGCAGCATGGAAGCACAGTGGTACCCAGCCCCAGACAAACAACAAACCTCCATCACCCCAAATCCCAAGCAGACCACATCCAGGAAACCTGGCTTCAGGAGGAAACTTTCTCCTCTAGCAATGCAGCATGGATGGACTCGCTGCTCATCAGCTGTCTGCCTGATGCTCCTGCTTTTCATGCAATTAAGTGCTTTGTTTGCATGGTTTTCCCTGAGAGGAGTAAAAGCAAAGCTGCATGGACTCTGCAGCCAGCGGGAGGGCAGCTTGCTTTTGTTTCCAGGATCTCACATGCACCAGCTGCCTGCACGCATATTTACTTCTTTTTAAAAGCATTTTTTCCCCTGTAATTTGGCACAAAATCTGATTGCCACAGTATTTTTCTTTCTTTAAATAAACAGAGTGTAATGTGTGATAATTACACTCTGTGGCTGGATACTTAAAACGACAAAATACAGGCTTTGAGATATTTGTCTGTCATGTCAGCTGTGCAACGGCTTAAAAGCTCACACCAGCCAGCCAACATGCTGTGCCCCGAGAGGTGTATCCGTTCTTTTTCCCAAAGGGATAATTCCTGGAGGAAGTGTAGCTTGGTTGCTTCATATGGATGTAACACATCCTCCATAGCTGCAGTTTTTATGCCATGGCAAAATGAGGCCAAACAGCACTTGCTGAGCACACAACCCTCTGAGCATTTTTGGTGTGACACCCCACCTCTGCAGCAAGCTGCAATTGGCATTTCTGAGAAGCAGGGAAGTATTTAAAAAAAAATAATCCACTCTGTACTGAGAACTATCCCCCTGCACATCACTTCATCTGCAGTGGACAGAGACAGGGGTCCAGCACCTACAAGGGAGCAGTCTGCTTTTGGCCTGGGACAGAGGACCCTGAGGCTCCATCGTTGGCTCCGGACACTTGCTGGAAGCAGATGGCTAAGTATTTTGCATTTCCATTCAAGTCGAGCGTGAAGGAGAGCGTGTACTTCACTAACAAGAGATCAGCTACTATTTATCTTACACGGGTGACTTCGTTGGAGAAACAGTACTGTAAAGAGGTTTAAAACCTGTTCCTCAAACCACCTTCTACACAGCATTTGGGGAAAGAGCAGAGTTCAGACAAAAAGGAGAACTTAGACATGCATGTTCTCAGCAAAATGTCGCTATTTTATAAATTTAAGACTTGTTTTGTACATTAAAATAAGAAATATAGAATTTGGCTATCTCACATCACTTTTATAAACACTATACCTCAACTGTGGATCCTCGAGCAGCAGTTTGGTTTTTATTTCTTTATCACTAAATGCAGAGACATTTGTTCAAGCAGTTGCCCCAGGTAATGGCATTTAAGAAACCAGCACCTGGATCTGCAGGTGCAGAGGTGCTCTCACCCATGAGTCACGCCGCAGCTCACTATTATTTTTAATACTTCCTCAGAGCACAACGGGACAGACCTGGTGGAGGATGCTGATGGATACAGCCATGGGCAGGAGGGAAATACCTGCTGACGATCCTGGACACGGGCCAGCCTGCAGGACTGCGAATGGAGCGAGGGCAAACAATGTCAGGAAGTTGTTGATAACTGACTCCACACTCGCTAATGACATTTGCTTCCTTTATTTCCCACCTTTCACTACCCCAGGCCCGGTGCCTCCGCTGTGCAATAACAGCACAGCGGCAAAACCTTGGCATCTGCCTGGCTCTCACTGCTAGAAAACAGCCCACGAGAGTGGGAGGTGACAGCTGTTGCACTGATGCACAACATTTTCTACTGTAGAGAAGAGATTCTTTAAAAAAGGAATATATTCTAAAAATCCGAAGGTGCTTATAGGCTTAATTCTATTTTTGGAGAGAAGGGACATCCCTGCATAAGCTCTCCAAGCTATAGACCTTACCAACTCCTGTGATGGCATAAGTACCTGTCATTTTAGAGGTGGGTAGGTTAACATCTCCCTAAAACCCACCATTACAGTCCCTACAACATGGGTAATGCTACTGCAGCACAGGGAATGCCATGGGGACACGGAGACCATTGCACAGCGTCAGTGACTTGCAGAGGCACTCACAAAGGTTTTACACCTTTTCCATGATTCAAACCATGGCACTGTCTGGGTCTGACCTGCGATAAATCCCAGTTATCATCCTAGGGAACTTGGGGGAGTACAGACAACCTTGCAAACAGGTTGCATGTTCACCAAAAGCAGATGTTTGTCAAAGAAAGTGGTGGAAGCAGTAAGAGAACCTGAAGAAATACTGCCTTAGGTATCTTTTTGTTTGGATTTCTCATGCGTACATGCAACAGGATACAGAGTTATGATAAAGCAGGGCACAAAGCAACTCAAAACCTGTTTTTACCCCTAAAACCCAGTGATTCAATTTTAAATTAAGGTGGTTAAAGTGAAAAGCACTGATTCATCCTGCCCAAGGCTTATGATGTCTGCCAGTTTATCAGATAATAGCATCAGTTCAGAAGAAAATGATCTTGTTAGAATTTATGGAAAAATCTGAGGGAAAAAATAAATTTAGAAAAAAAACCCCAAGGATTTCACTAGATTTCAGGATCTTTATCAAACTCAAACTAGGGGAGCGTGGAAGTAGGGATGAGTGAACATGGACAGAAGTTTAACAGCTCTAAGGTGCATTTACTCACCCCCTTATTTCTGTCAGTACCATGCATGGTCAGAATCAACCTGAAACTCTGTCAGTGATTGTAGGATGCTGGAGAATTTCCCCAAAGAGACTCTCCCATATCATACTCAATCATCCTGAAAAGTTTGGCAGCTCCACTCCACAAGGTTAAAGGCATCATTAAGATTTAAATGAAGACATCCTTGGCTGGAATTTTCTTTATTTTAATTGAAATATTAAAGCCCCCATCCAGAGGGAAGTATAAAATACTGTTATTGTAATGATGCAGACTACAGCTGGCATCACCACTGAAAGTCTCTGAACAAGCAAGTGGATGTAATAAAACCAGAAATGATGTTCTGCTTTCTCATCCATCATGTTGCTGCCCCTGGACTGCTGTGGAGGACCCAGAGCTTCAAAAACCACGTTGGAAGTAACACTATTATTATGGGCTTTATGTGTCTAAAGACTTCTGAGATCTTTCCGACTGTTGGAACACTTGGGGCTGGTTTTGCATACTTTGGATGACCTATTTATCCCAGAACTGGCAAGGCTGCGGAGCAGTTTTCCTCAGCAGGCAGGTCTGGGTCACGAGGAGTTGGTAGGAAGGAAGGAAGGAGGTGGAAAATTTGCGTAAATAACAGCCCTCACCCCTTGCAGCTCCCCGCCTCATAGATCGTGCCCATTCCTTGGCAGGGAGAAGGTGGGACATGGGGGTTTGGTTTTGTTTTGAAAAAAGTAAATCCCTTTTTCAACTGAATTACATACATCTGAGGCCAGTGCCTCAGATCTCTCGCCAGAGGCATGTCCTCACTGTCAGTAACAGACTTTAAAAATAAATATGCCCCATGTCTGCCAGTAATGGGTCTTCTCTAATTAACCAAGCATCCTGGACTGACTGCTGAGCAATTTTGGGTCTCTGGTGCTGGGAAGTGGCTGCCTTTAGAGACTGTTCCCCATTACATGGGCCTGGATAAACTCTGCTGGGTCCCTCCCAAATTCACCTCCTCTCATTTCTACAGGAGAGGGGCAGAGGGGCAAGGAGCTGCCATTAATGCGTTAATGGGGTGGCAATGAGGCAAAAAGGACACACCACTGAGGTCTGCACTCAATCATGGTCAGCACCACGAGTCCCAGGAGGTCTATGGCACGATATGCTGAGCATACACAACATCTCAAGGTCTTTTCTGTACACACACAAGCTGTAGGCTATCACATATACAGTATTATTCTTGGAGTGGACCCTGAAGATTAATTAAGAGCAATTTGGCTTCCAAGAATTCTCCACACCAGGCATTTACTAGCCCAGATGGGTTTGCTAAGGAAAAGGAGTGCACTGAGGCAAGGCAGCCTTGCTGGATCACACCCAACCCACACGCCCCTCTACCCCTTCCCCTGGTGCATTCCTGACAGGAGCACAGGGAAAACCCCAGGAGCTACCCCCAGAAGAAACCAGGCAGGCTCCTCGACTTGAGCAAGCAGGCTAAGGGCTACACTGCACCAGCCTCACCCCATCCCTGCCTTGCATCCTCCACCCCTTTTCCTGCCTAGGAATGGCAGGAGAAGACCTTGCTCCACCACACCAGCACCTGATACTACTATACAGCATCTCACTGCCCAGCCCATCACCTCCTTTTGCCCAGTTGCCTGAGTTTTGACCTGATGAGTGAAACTTGGGGGAAATTTCCCATACTAACTCTTTACTTTGACTCTTCAGCTTTGCTCCAAGTCTTTCTCCATCTGTGCCTCTGTACAGGGAAACCCTGGCATCCTGGAGGCAGTTTTCCTCCAAGAGGAGCACCACTTCAAGGGACAAGAGCATCCGAATGGGTCCAACTTCTACTTTATGCCTAGGTCAAGCACAACACCAGCATACAGATGAAAATCTGGTCTTTACCCTCTCTGTTCCCAGCCCCACTCCTGCTCCGGCAGTCAGAGTCCCCCACTGGACCCACACAAGACCCCAGAAATATTTCAAGTGGATTTTTTTCTAATTTTTACTCCTTTAGTTTTACCTGCCTTTTTCTACCTGAAGTTATAAGAGTAACATTAAGAAATCAGGTTAGTGCTACCCACAGGCTGGTCCTGTACCAAAGGTTCGTGCTGGTTCACCGCTGTGCACTGAGCCCTGGTCTGCATCTTTATCTTGTCTCACAGTATCTGCATAGCCATGTCATCAACTTAACTCACACTGCTATATCCTCCATTCTTTAACTGCCTGAAAATAGCCACAAACATTGTTCACAGTGTCTTTCTGTGTTACTCCAGTTGTTTTTACCTCCACTCTGGCCACTCCCCAGTTCTTCGCTCTCCTCTCCAGGCAAGCGTGTGGGCTTCAGCTCCACAACAGCTATTGGTTTGTGGTTTTGCACCCTTCAGACACCAAAACCAGTAAAAGCGTTAAAAGAATTGGGGGACAGAGCCCTCCCTACAGCCACATCATACTGCAACTGTGTCCTACCACAACTGCTCCATCCCCAGTTACACCTGGCCTTTCATTCAACCCCACTCCTGCTATTTTGATGTTCTTAAACACACTGTCTTTTTCTCACTAGTCACACTTGAGGCCTTCAAGGACATGATTTTGGGAAAAAACACTGTATTTTCCTAGGTGATGAGAAGCTCAGCTTCCCCAACTGATGAGTTTTCCCCTGCAGGAGTGTTGGAGGGGGATGGACACCACCGGCACGGTACCCGTAGCACACGCAAGAAGCCAGCCTGAACAAACAGACAACCAAGCTCCAGTGCTCCAGCGCTCAGAATAGAGTGAAATTATAATCCCAGAGATAATACAGAGGCTTTATTCCAGCCGTCAGTCAATTTGCCTCCACTCCTCGCCTGCCCTCCAGAGAATACTTTTAAAGGCCACAGACTTGTAGGTGATGATGTTTTATTACATCTCAAAAAGAAAGAGAAGAAAAATCCCCAAAACGCAGAGGAATGCAGTTTCATTTGCAGTTTCCTGAAACCTGAGCAGAAAGTTTATAAAAACTTTGGGTCATGTTTGGAGTTAGGAAACAGAGTAAGAAATCACTCTCCTTTTCCTCTTTCTGTTTGCTGAGCAGCACCACCAATCCCACAACCTTCCCACCACTATTTTTTTTCCAGCAGCATCACAGTTCCAAGCTTTGCTCCGTTGGCTTGGATGTAAATCAGAAAGCAAGGGTCTGAACAGGATCTTTCTTGTAGTTCACACACCCTTGTATAAAATAAAAACCAAAGGATTAAGAAAGCAATTTGATCCCCACTTCCTAAGTCTGGAAACTGCTGTTACTTCAGGTCAAAAGGAAAGCAGAAAAACACCAACCTCAATGTCAAAACAAACAAACAAAAAAAGATGTTTTCCCTAAAAAGTAGGAGCTGACATTGGAAACGAGGAGAGGAGCCAGTCTGAGCCTTCCTACAGTGTTTTCCTGACCCATGACCTTCAAAGGGCCCTTTTCAAAGTTTCTTTGGGCAAAAACACACCCAGGAGAGCCTGTCCTGGGGAACCCCTCACCCTGGCTGGTTTGCACCAAAGCCTGGCTACCCCAGGGAGAAGGGATGCTGCTGATGGGATTCGGGCACCTGCACACTGAGCATGACCACCATGGGCACAGAGGGCACAGGAAGCTTCCCAGGGGTGGGGGTTAGCAAGGCTATTTGTGAATGACTAAGTAGAAACTAGGTCCCAGGCACCCTGTACCTTTGCAGAGGTATCTGGCCTCACCCAGCCTAGCTGTTACACTCCATTTTTGCTCCCAAATCATAGAATGGTTTGGGTTGGAAGGGACCTTAAAGATCATCAAGTTCCAACCACCCTGCCGTGGGCAGGGACACCTTGCACTAGACCAGGTTGCTCCAAGCCTCATCCAGCCTGGCCTTGGACACTCCCAGGGATGGGGCATCCACAGCTTCTCTGGGCAACCTGTCCCAGTGCCTCCCCACTCTTTGAAAAGAATTAACTCCCACCCCCAGTGTGCTTTGCAGCCTCCTCAAGCCTCCAGCTGCCTCAGGGCAGACACACAACAGCCCTGAGATGTCACCTGCACCTCCGAGCATTTCCGTCCCATCCATCCAACAAGGACAAAAAAATCAGGGCAGGATATTGCACAAGGAGGTTGAAATAAGTTTACAAAAGCAACTTTATTCTAGTATTTTTCAATCTAAAGACCTGAACTTTGCATCCTTCACATTCTTTTTAACATAGGGTTGGCTTTTTTTTTTTGAGAGTGGTTTTAAAGTAAAAACAGAGGTGGCATGGGAACCAGGCTAGAGAGGCCACAGTCCAAGTGCTGGTGTGGGTGTGTGATGGACCTGTGATATTTTGTTTTGGGGAGGAATGTCACACTTCTCCTTCAGGCCAGGAGCACTTCATTCTGGAGACCAGTCTGGCAGGAGGAGACAGACCTACCCAGGAAAATTAATTTACTATTTCTTGTTGTTGCTAAGTCTTAAGTGCCAGATCACCAGCGGCTGTGAACCCAGAGCTGCATGGCTCCAGCACTGGCTCTACCTGCTTGCAGCTCAAGTCCCACAGGCAATCATCTAGGTAACAGATCAAGCTGAAAGATCTCAGCAAGGCGCCCACTTTAGGGAAATGTTAGCTTTCAAATCCTTGGCTTTCTGTACCACCAAGCTGCTGCCAGCACTAGGACACACTGCCATATCCCTGGATACATGCAGTTTGACTGTAGTGGACCAGTCGAGCCCAGACCCAATGCCAGTGTGGTTTGAGATGTTAGGGGGTAAGTGGATTTAAGGGTCACAAGTCTCATGGCGCTCCCGAAACCCTGATTTCTGGTGCTGCATGGCTTCAGCCAGGGCCATGTGAAATCCCAGCCAGCCCTTTTAGTAAGCAGATGGAGGGTCCAGGTGCCTTTAGATTTTGTCCCTTTTTGCCACATATTTGTGACCGCTTTACACAGGAAGAGCTAGCAGAGACTTTAAGGATTCCTGTGATCACTTGGTCCACAGCCCATCCTTGTGGCTTCAAATAATATCTGAAAATAATCAAGAAACACCCAGGGGAGGCTGCACTTAAAGAGCTCTATGCCACAACCATCCAATCCAAGGAACTTAATCATCTTTATAAGAAAAAGGCATTTTCATCTCCTTTCCCACAGGAGGGCACATCAGCCTGGCTGCAGAGCCTGCTCCTCGGCGTGAGTCCCACCAGCACAGGATCATCACTGCTTTCCAGGTTTTTCAGGTTACACCCAATTTCTTCCCATTTTACCACCCTGCCAGGAGGAGAGCCCAGCACTGCACCCAGATTTCTGAGGGCATCAGTGGTTTTCTTCTGGATCAGCCAGGCCAAGCTCAGCTGGAGGGCTCTGGGACACTGGAGAAGCAGAGATGCAAGGGCAGAGGCAAGCCAAGCTGGATAATTACAAGACAACCTCCTTCAAAGGGAAGCTAGATCAGGTCTCACCACACCTCCAGCAGCCACCATGGCAAGCCATGCCCGTACGAACAGCCACAGCAGCTACATCAGAAGAGTCAGGGAGCACCAAGACGTTCATGTGTCAAATCGCCCAACAAGAGGCTTCATCCATAGTCTGGGCAGTTTGTTTTTGCACTGTGGAACCTGCAATTCCATGAAGGCAGCTTGGAGCTGCTCCCAACCAGCTCTTCTCTGCAGGGGATGAAAGTCTACAGCTGATTTCAAGTATTACTACCCTAAAGCAGATATTCATGCAAGAAAAGCAGCATCTTGAAGTCCACCGTTTTACTACCACCCTAGATGTCCAACCCACCAATGTTGGAGAGAAAAAAAAAACATTTCCATCTCCTCTCCAAGAGATGTATTACCCATTGGCTCCTGTGTTAACTCCTAAAGATTTTCCAAGTGTTTTACCACATAGGGCTGGAAACAAACTCAACCAGGCATGCTGTGTGCCTTGGATTGCTGCTTTTAGATGGACCACAGCTGTCTCTAGGAAACTAAGCAAAAAAAAGTGTCTTAAGTGAGAAGTGTTCCTGACATTACAATATATTGTGCTTTTAATCCATTTTTCATCTCAGATTATTAGTTGCCAGAAGTTTTGCTGTCTGAACAGGTCCAACCAGCTTTCACTGCATACCTCTACTAAAACCAGCTCTAAATGCAAATGGTAATTATGCATTGAGGGCATAGGAGATCATTAAAATAAATTACTTGGATTCTGAAGCCTATAAACTGTCCTCCTCTGCAATTAAAGTAATTTCATATTTCAGTTCACTTTGTCACCTTGTCTATCTTTCCCCAAGTTGTAAATTAAACCCAGGAACATATATTAAAAGCCTGTGAAGTTCTCTCTAATAAATGGGATTGTAGCATCGGCAAAAGGAACAGATGCCATGCACAAGTCACACTCTCCAGGCTGCCAACCTCCTTGGTCCCTGCAGCTTGCACAAGTGCAGTGTGCCATAAGCTGCTGGTATCACCCCCCTGGCATGGGTGCAGGGCTCTGATCTTACCTAATACTGCCTCACTTGCCTTAACAGCTTCACACAACTCCACTTTCTGAGTTACCCTGTGGAAGGGCCATGTCCCTGCATCCCATCAGGGCAGTGCCTGTGGCTGATGAACACCACGCTGCTGTTATTTCAGTCTGCATGGGACCTTTGCTCTGGTTTCACACAGCTGCCAAAATCTATGCTTACTCTGTTCCCAAACCAGCAAAAAGCAGCATCCAAGGCCCTGGATTAGACAAATGACATGGGCATGTAACAGTGCCCACGGAGAGCTCATCTCAATTCCCACATGGGCAGCACTGGGGTGCTGATGATGTCCATCTTCTCACTCCAGCAGCTCAGGGGATTAAGAGATTATTCTTTATTCTTACTCTACACTGAATTAAGACATTTTTTTTCCCCCCACTTGATCCAGATTCTGAAGAAGTTAAATGAAGAAATCACATGGACCCCACTGTGTATTGTATTGTATATTCAGAATGTTAGTGATGTCACTGTACCACCCTGAGATCCACCTCAAAGCACCACCTGAGCTACCACACTGATTTCATCACATACTCTGTCCGCAGGGTTACACGACCAGCTCATACCCATCAGCAATCTGGAAACACAATCAAACAGCACAGACGTGTCTCCAACCACCAGCACCCAGCCCTTCATCCTAGCCAGGACTGGGGGACTTTAGATTAGATATCAGGAAGGAATTCTTCACAGAGAGGGTGGGGAGGCACTGGAACAGGTTGCCCAGAGAAGCTGTGGATGCCCCATCCCTGGATGTCTCCAAGGCCAGGCTGGATGAGGCTTGGAGCAACCTGGTCTAGTGGAAGGTGTCCCTGCCCATGGCAGGGGGGTTGGAACTAGATGATCTTTAAGGTCCCTTCCAACCCAAACCATTCCGTGATTCTATGATTCTATGACTTTCTACACATTGAAAAGCATTAGGATGCACAGCATAATTAAGGGCAGATGGTGAAATGAATCCTGAGAGAGTGTCTGAACAGGATAACAGCTGGAGCACTGCAGCACCTGCTAAAACAACATCCCTCA
>NW_010271495.1:60257-72784 GCF_000690775.1 Eurypyga helias
TTTGTGAGAGACCTGGTTTTGGCTAAGGTGGTAGAAACAAAGACCCAGGTTCACTGCAGCCCACACCACCAGGTTGGTCCCGATGCTTCTACAGAGATCTTCACCACACTGAGAAGGAAGAGAGGCACCAGTCCTCGTCTGACCACTCTGTGGAAAACCCAGAGTAAACATTTGACATCCACTAGATCAGCTCATTCATCCTACGACAACACATCCCTTATTGTACACCAGACAAGCTCTGCTGTGTTTCGTTTCTCTGACCTTTCCAGCGAGACCCCAATTGCCTTTGGTGACACCATGCCCCAGGGGCCACATTCCTCCTGCGCTTCGCCATACTGGCGCTTTGTGGGGCAGGACGCGCCAGCCCGGACGTCATCGCACGGCCGAAGCATCAGACCCCGCGGTACGCACGGCCCTCGCTCATGCCAGCAGACCTGCCGTCGCCAGGACAGGGCAGCCGCCGCCAGCCCGCGTGGGCAGCGGCCTAAGAGGTGCTGGGACCCCACCAGCCCTGGGAAAGAAATGCCCACGGGTTTGAATACAATTAGCAACCCCAGGCTGGCAGCGCATCCATGGCATTTATTGTTCCAGGGCACAAGAGCTCTTTAGGGAAAAAAAGTTTCATGAAGTGCCTTCGTGGAGAGATTAGACCGTTTCCCTTCATCGCTATTGTGCTCCAAGATAAAACTGGCGACAGTGGCTGGTGGGACTCTTCCTTTGTGTACTCCAGGGCCTCTGCTGTTTAAAGCTGTTCCCAGCAGGGAAAGTGACCCCACAACTTACAAAAAGGGACATACTGCAGATCAGTGACAGCAGAGCTGTGGCTCTGAGGCTGTATCTGAGCAGTCGGCCTTGGGCCGCAGCTCGGCCAGGGATGAGGGTGGCAGCGGCAACGCTAAGGTGGCTGCCTCCTTTTGTGAAGGCATAGGAGAACAGACAGACTTGAGCATCCCCAAGCCTAGAGATGAATTTCCCCAATCCCACCACTTCCAAAGCTCTGCTCTCTAGATGTTCACCACCACCACCCACCTAGGCATTGGCACCAAGGGACAGCACCATTGGACAGGCTGTGTAGGAAAGTCATGGTTCAATCAAAGATGAGTGCACTGGGATGACGCAGCTGGGAGCTCCAACAGTGCATCAAAACATTTTCCTTGAGTTAGTCACTAGCTTGATGGTGACCCAGAAAAAGTCACCTCACCCTCTTCTGTAAAATGAGCACATACTGGCCCTCCTTCATTGAGATCTATCATGAATCCTCATTTGAAAGGTAATTTTTGGCTTTCATCATCACAAAATGATGATGAATTTTGCACATGCTTATGAAAAAAAGCACACACCACCTAGGAGACACCTGCCCCCCAACACCAGTTCAACTCCAAGCCTCTGCAGCAGCTGAAGAGGCAGAATGAAGGGAGATGAGACCAAGAGCAGCACTCTTGGAGAGCCGAGACCTGCCAGGAGCCACCGCACAGACAGACCTCTCGGCTGCCAGCGCCGTACAAGATCTGTCTTGCTGCCACCCACCCCATTTCTCATTTTCTCTTTTCATGGTTTTGTGATTAAAAGCAATTACAGTCTAGTCATATTCACAGACTCACAGGGCACCCTGAATGAATGCATCAAAGACAGGGCTACACCGAAACGATCGCCAACTCAAAGCCACAACACTTCCAGTTGCGTTCCTCTCCTGCGACGGGCGCACTGGTGGGGAGCTTGGATGTCTGGAGAACAAAAGCGCTACTCAAAGTATTCCTGCCTGACTTGAATCACAGCCCTGACTGCTGATACTGTCTCAAATGCAATAATTATTGCTGGCTTTGAAGACTAACGTGTGCAGAGTGCACTTTCCACACCTATTTCCCCCAAACGACAACGCTTACATCATCCTCTGCGTACCTGCTCCTCCAAAGCCCTTTGTAGTCCTGCCAGGGCAGCTCATTACTACTCTCAAATGCAGCTTCTTCTGGAACAGGAGACAGTAACTTTATACAAGAGAGCATACTAAATGAAAACAGTTGCCCTGAATTACAGCTCACATCACCATGAGAAAGCCTTTTATTTTTATTATTCCAACCCACTTGATGAGGGGAAATTAAAGGATTACGTTTCCAAATGGATGTCTATTGTGCACACCTCGTGCGTGTCCGGCCCTGGCTGGTCCGTGATCTGCCACCTTGAAGGACCCTCCTTCTGCCTGGTCTTCTCATCTCCTTTTCATCCAGACGATCTGTCTGCTTAGTCAGCACCACCTAAAGCCAAACTCCAAAGGGACTTCATTGGGATGAAGGCTTCTTGCCATTTTATTGTGGAATTTACAGACAGGAGGAATGCTATAAAACCCGGGTGGGCTTTCCCAACATCAGCCTTGCAGGACAGCAACCAGATTTAGAAGTCTGCTCTGCTACCCCCAGTGACATCCCCAAGGCAACAGTGTAGGTAAACTAACTCAGAAGAGAACACTAGAAAGCCCAAATAGCTCTGACCCGGTGATGCAGAAGCGAAAGCATGTTTGCCCAAGAAAATGCTCTAAAGATAACTTGAAGATGGTGTTGACCAAGTGGAGCTGAGCCCAAGCACTGTGTCAACAGCAAATATAAACTCTGCAGAGCAGCCAAATGGCACCAGCAAGATGGAGCAGCATTCAAGCAGCCTCTGCACAGCAGCACAGCCTAATCCCCATCCCAGAGGCTGGTTTGGGCCAGCTGATCCCCACCACACTCTGCTCACACTCACCCAGTGCATGCTCAAACACACCAGGCAACCCTAGCAGACAAGTTCCATGACAGAAGGTTTCTTGACCAGCTAAAACAGGATACATTTGGTTTATTTGGTCCTATAGGACCTGGAGTAGTCCCTCACAAGAGGCTTGGCATCCATGCCCTGCAAGTGCCACCAGAAACAGAAGGGCAGGAGGTAACAAAGCAAAACAACCAAGCAAGGTTGCTTCAACCAGCCAGATGACTGTGTTGAAGACACAAGCTCGTGTCCACCGGCTCTATCTGCCAACAAGTCAATTCCTCCAGCTCAGCAGCAGACACATATTTGAAGGTTTTAGGCTGTTTGGAGGCATTAGCACTCAGGAGCAAGAGCTTCTTTGTCATGTGGGACCATATTCCCAAATCCTACCAAGCGACCCAGACACGTCAAGCAGCATAGGGGAGGGCAGCAGTGAGAAATGCAAGCTGGCTGTGCTCCATAACCTCTGCACATTTGCATTTCTAAGTGGAATTAAAGCTGAGATTTCACACAGGCACTGGCATACCATAAAAAGGGGATTTTAAGACCAAATACACAAATGTTCTTTGCTCTGTTCAGCCCTTGGTGGGGTTGGTGCTGGCATCAGGCTTTGCTTTCTGCTGCTCCCCTGGGATGCTGTGCTGGTGAAGAGCTGGCAAAGGAGAAACTGCATCCACTTACCACCAGCAGTGACTCCACTCGAGTCATGTCATAAGGGAAGGATAATTTTGGCATTTGGATTAAAACACGAGCCATCGCCACTGCCCACAGTCAAAGTTGGCAGAGGAGTCACAGCCCCTGCCTGGCACCGGCTTGAATGCAAACTCCAACCACGAACAACGCTGTGTCTGTAAAGCACCAATAATGTCGGGGGTGACACAGGACCAGGACAATCCCTGCAATTATTTTAGGCTTTTTCTGGCCCCACAGAGCCTTGGTTATGGAATAAACCCACAAGCATTTTCCTCATTCAGGCTGACACCTGGCAGCACTGACAAGTGCCCAAATGCTGCTTTGCAGAGGCTGCACCAGCTGACCCGAGTAGGTGCAACAGGTCTGGTACATTGAGGTGTATTTTTCCTGCTGCTCCGCCAAGCTTCATGAGTGACACCAGTCCAGCAGCCTCTTTTAAGAGCCTATCAGCCTATTTCCTCAGCCTTCCCATGTGCGTCTCAAAGGCACAAGAAGTTCACTGTAGGTGTTCATTGTAGGTATTACAAATCAGCATCATCTAACCCATATCCTCCTGGATTCAGACTCCCAACCCTCTGACTCCTCCTATACAAGAGGATCACACTGGGGCTCAAAGCCGTGCAAGCGAAGAGCTTCAGCAGCCTGCCTGTTGCGCTCCGCTTGCAAAACCTACCAACGCAGAGGCTTACAGAGACTTGAGCCCCAGGAATCTGCAGGGCTCATGCATCCAACATTATGCACAACCAAAAGGAAATTGGGGGAAAGAAACCCATAACTCACAGCTACAAAGAGAAAGACCTCGAACAGGTTTATTAGAAGGACACAAGATCAACTCTCCACTGGTTATAAAGTAGCACATGAAACAGATGCTCGTTAGTATCATCTGTCCCCAGCATTAGCAACTGTGCTGACACATTAATGAGCCAAATTACCAGAAGCACTGCTGATCCACTACATCTAGTAGTGCTTGGCTACATCTTGCAGTCCTCCGATGTCTGCCTTTTAGAGAATATTTTAGAAAAAAGTGTCTCCTAGGCCCTGAACAGCAAGGACACATCTTACTCAGAGCTGTATCACAAAGAAAAACAGCTTTGAGGCACAACGATTTAGAGATGGCACTTAAACTATCAGAAGTCATCTTTGCTCGCTAAGCCCAGCACCTTCTAAAACCGGCTCCTGTCCTGCAGCTCTAATCCACAGCGGCTGAAAAAGCCTTTGGGTGTCTATCAGTACAATTTCAGCCTTAATTACAGAACACTATTAAGTAACACTATTGTTCCCTGAAAAAGCCTGTCGAGTTATTTATTAGGAAAGAATTTGGCAGATTGAGCCAAACTGCCAAACCTTTGATAAACTGAAACCTCATTTTCCCTGTGATCTCAATGAAACAGATTTTTTTTTTCCTTAATGCTTTGAAATCTGAAGTCTAAGTAGTTGTCACTAAGCGATGATTACAAAGGGGTATTTTCCTGCCACTCAGGAAAGCAAATCTTTTGCTAGTGTTTGCAGTGAAAAATAATATGGCCAAAGCAACAAGGTAGGAGAGTTCTTCATTTCACATCTGCAGCAGGCAATACACTCCTATCTTTTGTCTCAGGGCACTAGAGAACCATAGTATGTTGCCCCTGCTTTGAGTCAGGGACCACAGAGAAATGAACCCAAAGCCTTTTTTTCCCCCCCAAGACGGACCCTAACTTTCTCAGTTGCAGTTTATTCCCATACACTCATGGCACATGAGCAGAGCTGCCCTTCACGAGAGCCTCACCCTCCCAGTAGGGTGCAAACCCCATGGAAAGCTTTGCCTGCAACTGCCATGAGCCAGGACCACGCACATCCCAGGGATTCTCTCATGTCTGATTTGGAATCACACTACAGCCCAGCACAGACACTAGCCCACTGCTTGCCACCACAAGCCCAGACCTGGCTAAACTCACATCAGGAATGAGTCCCTCAGACCTGCCATTGGCCATAACAAGGGACATTGTGGGACAAGTGAGGGTTTCCAGATGACAGATCAATCCAAATTGCTCCTGCTCTTACCAGCAGCAGAGACCCTTGACTTGACCCCTCAAGAGACCCTTGACCCTTGAGACCCAAACACCTCTTCAGTACTGCTACAGAGAAGACTTCCCAGCAGGACAACCAGTTTATTCCACCAGGATATGTAGCATTAAGTGACAATTCAACTTTCAGACCACTGCATTCTTTAACAGTTTTTAATTATAAATGCTTCTCCCCCCATCATCGTAGAAGTGTCTTTTCCACTCAGTGCTTGCTGGGTTGATTGCGGCATTTCTAAGTGTCACAGCTGACACTTGTGGTTGAACTAGTCAGCATCCCACGATGAATCTTTAAGTAACTGTCAGGAAGACAAGTGTTAATAGATGGATTTCCCTTCGTACACCACTCTGCACAGGACGCTATCGACCCTGATGGGCTCCCTCTGCTTCTATACAAGGAGGTGCTTTTCATTGCCAACAGCTAATTCCTAAGCAAATTCTTTTCAAATGTTAATTACAGTAGAACATGGTTGAATTTTACTGACCCCATCAAATTTGACAGGCAACTTCTCATCTTACCCAGAGCCACTTAAAAAGAAAATAAAAGTTGAATATATCTTCAGGCTAAAATATTTGTTAGTCTAAAAAAAACCTGCAAGCTTCAACCATAACCTTGCAATTTCCCTTGTATGTATTTATGCTGATAACAGGTTCAGGACAGTAATTACTGGGCTTGTAAATACAAGCCAATATCAGGTCTCAGGGCCAAAGGCCAAAACAAGAGCGTGTCTGGTGTTCAGAAAGACTGGTAACTTACTGCTACTCAATGACACGCAGACAAAAGAGGTTTTATTACTAGATCAAGGCAAAGTACAAGACAAGAAGTTGCACAGAGATCAGGCAGAAGTATTTTTAAGAGTGTGGTCTTGGAGTCAAACCCTCCCCTTTGCTCCTGTGGGAGCAGAAGACCTTCAGGTTCCTTCCCACCGGATAGCAGCAAGGACCTGTGGTATTTATTCTCCCTGAGGAGCTTCTTCCAAGCCTTGCCCACCCTGGTGTACCCTCCAGCTAATCAGGCACACAGCAAGGCCACCTTCCCCTCGAGGCAGATCTCTCTCTCGCAGCTCATCAGTGTTCACCCCAAGCTGTGCACCAGGTATGGTGAGGCCATGTGTTTGATGCACAGCAAGGGTCAGACACAGCACCCTTTTTGTTTGCATTTTTTAAACAAATTCGCTCTCCAGTCACCTGCTTGTTTCCCACCAACATCCCACTGGGCTGTGAAGCCTCATGGCAAATCCTGCTGGAAACATGAGTGGGATAATTGGGAAAGCAAGTGGCCCGGATGAAAGCCAGGTTGTGCAACTCTTCCATATGGAAGTCCTCCTGCAGTGATTCATACGATCTCACTGTGGCTGAGGATTACAGAAGAGGAAAGACTGGGAAGTTCAGTCTAGCACTAGAGGTGCACAGCATCTCTTTTCCAGACCTGAAGGAGTTCAGGGTAGGAAGACTACACTAAGAGGTTCATCCCCGTTTGGAAGATATGACTTAGGAATGCACCTGCTTCTCCCATCTACAGCCTGCACCAAGGATTTGCAGTCTGCAGCCAGAAGGTACAGTCACTACATAACTTGGAGGGGGTCTATAACCTACACCAGATCAGGCAAGACCACATGGTTCTTCCAACATTACCATCTATGGAACAGACCAGGGACGCAGTGGGTGCACCAGGGACACTTCAGCACTTTCTGTCAATAGGACAAGAAATATCTCCCAGCCCAACAGCAGTAGGTGGCCCAGCACATGCCCTTCCCAACCCCCAGATGTACCCACAGTACCAATCACACACTCAGCCCTCCACCACAACCCACAGCATGACCCTACAAAGTCAGAAAAGTTTCTCCATAGGTTCACCCACACACATCTGTATGTGGCACTTCAGCATGTAGAAGAGTACCAGAATTACTCTTACCTCTCTTTTTTCCCATCTTTCAAACAAGCTGTGCTACACAACTGCCCCTAAGCCACCCGATGACCCTAGTGCTCACTCTCCAGCTGCCTCCAAACCCTCTCCTACACCTCAGGGTGACAGATCAACCTCAAAACTCTCAACTATAGACGTGCCTTATGCTTAACCCACATCTTCTACCTTTCAACTGGAGAAAGCTCTCTGCTGCTCCCTCTGAAGCACTCCCCCTGTTACTTTGACAGATGTAAGACAAGCCTGCTCCAATAAATCTTCCTCAAACTGGCCTCACAGCTGAAGTGCAGTAGCTGCACCACATACTTCAACGGAAACAATTAAAGCCAACAAACATTTAAAAACAAACAGGACATGATGTCACTGTAAACAGCTTCTCACATCTGGTCATTGCTGCCCCATGGGAGTTCATGTGAGGTCAACTATGAGCTGCTGCCCCAGTTGCAGGGCTCTCCCTCCCCACAGGCAGCTCATTCCTGGTGCCATCCATCCCCACTCCTCTTTGCTCCCAGCTTCTGGGAGAACAGTTGTAGGCATTGAGGTCACATCATGGGGGCAGCAGTGAAGATGGACACAGTGATGGGTAGAATTGGCTCAGAGGACACAACCACTACCTTTTCCAATGAGCTTGAGAAGATCAAATGGTTTCCCTGTGAGTTATATTTTTAAAATGGGACACTGCTGTGAACCTCATGGTGCTGGCTAAGCCTGACACCACCTTGCCAACCCATCCCCAGGACAGTCACACCACCACCACAGGGATGGGGCTCATCATGTCCCCACCAGTAAGACCAGCCAAAAGCCAGTTCTCCCAAGGGACACTGGGGAAATGGGATAAAGGTTTTGGGCACATATAACAACTTTGCCTGCCATTATGCCAAGGGGAAGCAGTAAAGTATTTTCCAGGAAGATCCAGAGAAGAACCCAATTTTAAGCAGGACCCTATTAGCCAGACCCATGTCCCCACCCCCTCTCAAAGCTGCTGCTCCATCCCACATGTTTGGGACACACCAGCCCTCCTCCATGTTCCTGTATTGTTCTCTCCAGTGTTACTCAGCCAAACCCAGACGAACTTCTGGTGTTTTGAGCACTGAAGGAAAGTCCTTGCCCCCCACACCACACTTGCATTCATGGCTCTGGAGTAAGCCCAGTGACACTATTTCCTCAACACATTTTTTCAGTTTCACATGTGGAACAAATTAGTGGCCACATCCACCCCACACATGCTCCTTGCTCCTCTGGGTGTTTTCCACAAGCTCCTGATTCTTAGCAGCAGCTGGATGTAACTTTTTGTTCCCTCCACTGTTACACTACAAAACCTGAGCTACTCTCCCAAATGAAGACAAGCAGGGATGCTCCATTTCTATGCCCTTTTGTTGCTTCTTATGGGTGTTTTCTCCCGAGGCTCCCTTTGATCCGGGTTGGGATCCAGCCCCTCCGGCCACAGCATGCTGGTCCTGCAGTTTATTTTAGACAGTGACAAAGACCCAAACCTCAAACTCTGAGTAAACATCATGCCTGTCCTCCAAGCAGAGGGAGAAGCTCTGCTGTGGGTCACATTGAGGTACCCACCAAGGGAAGGAGGGAAGCTGGCAGGGTGAGGAGACAGAGCTCCAAACCCATGGTCCTGCCTCTGCCTCCAGCCGGTTTAATCCCTGGGTGTCACTCAGCATTGTGTGCTAGCACAGAGGAGAAATAATTACCAGCATAGAACAACAGGAAGCTGGGAGAACAATTAACCCAGCTTCCTGCACAAGTTAATAAAAGTCTTAACTCCTCTTCTGGTGTGCATCCACAACTTCTACTTCTCCATTTTTCATTGGGGTTTAAGTCTGTCATTACTATACTTGGATTTCTTTCCATTTACCAGACTTTTATATATGCTCTTCCTCAGCTTTGGCTTCTCCTTTTGCTTCCCTGAGCCTGTATTTTCATTTGCCATCCCTTTTTTATGCTTTGGGGTTTGTCATCTTTCCTCTCTCTGCTGATACACCTTTCCTTCTTGCCACGAGCTCTTGGAAGTGTCTTGTTCTCACCTCCAAACAGAGCAGCTGTGAGTAACATGCTCCCATGTTTAAACCCCGGGGCTGGAGCAGTGCTGGTGGCCATGCACAGCAGTGGGGGCTCCTGGCTGCTTCAAGCCCTGTCTGGGACAACATTCCTATTCCCTCTCCTATTCCTGGCTCCAGGCTACTGGAAACGAACGTGCAGTAAGTGGTTTTTACAAGAGCAGCCAAAAGCTTGACAGGCATTTATCTTTCAGCTCAAATCTTCAGCCAGCATTATCTTCATCAATCAGGTTTCTCCTGATGATGGCAGAACCCAAGCAAAGCTTCTGATCCCACAGGAAAACCAAAGCCCAGGAACATTCCTTTCCCAAAGGGAAAAGCACCAAATTTTTGATAAATTAAGGTTTTTCTCCCCCAGCATATCACCCTTTGGAAACACTACTCTGAGCAGCTCTCTGTGTCAGAGGCTGGTGCACTGGCAGCTGTCATGGCCCATGGAATCCCACCGGCTCCCAGGGTGTACAGCACAGCTACAATCAAGGTTTGCATCTCACCCCTGTTTTATAAACAAGAATTCAAACCGTCTGCAAGTTTAAGAATTTTGAACTAATGACAAACCGCAAAACGGGGTCCTGTTTTATCTCAAAAGCTTCTGGTCTCAACAGGAGTCATTGAAAGCATCACCACAGCTTTGCACAAGCACATGCGGGCAGAGTTTTAGACAGATACTCAAAATAGCGCTACTACGAACATTGATTTTTCTAGACTTTTACCTACTTCTTGCTTGCTTCCCGTGCTGGCTATCACAGCACAGGCAAGACTAGAAGCTTGCTTTTTCCACCAAAAAAAACATCTGCCCAGCCAGTTATCTGCACATCCTCAGCATTGCTGTTATCCATGGGAAAATTCAAGCTGATGTTTGGAGGCAGCAGGCAGTCAGTGCATTGCCTTCTGATCCCCCCCAAAGTCTAGTTTTGAGGCAATTCCAGCTCATGCCAGCTAACATCCAAACTCCTTCCAGGGCCCACAGGACAACCAATGAAATCTGTGACCATTTCCAGTCCCCTTTTGAACCCACCCCTCATCTCCAGGCAGAGATGTCAGCAGCGCCTCGGTCCATGGTATCAGTCAAACCTCACACAGAGGACAGCTCCTGCTTACATCAATTCCGAAACAGATTCAAATAAGTTACTACAACTTGCACACAGAGATGTGGCTTGGAAATTTGACTTTTGGCTTATGACAGGAAGAGGGAAGGCAGAACCATGAGATGCATTTTTAGTGCTTGATAGGAACAAATCCAGGGCTGGTTTATAAGGCATATGCACAGCACGTGGCCTCTCTGGCACGTACGTTTTTCCCCGTGGCTGAATCCTTTGAGGTTTTCATTTTGGACTGTGCAGCCTTTGAAGCTGCCAGCTGAGGCTGCTCAGCAGGAGGATGTGTTTAGGACCCAGAACCTGGGGAAGTTTAACCCACTTTGTCAGAGAAACCCACATCACAGGCATCCCAAATGCCACTTCCATCATCCCATAATCCTTCAGCGCAGGATGCCCTGGCCATTAACACAGGGATAGTCCCGCTCGTGCAGGAGGCTTATCTCTAGCCACTTTGGGTCTTTATCCAAGCTTCTCCACAGAGAGGTTTTCCTTGAGTTCACTTCTAAAGTGTCTTTTTGAATGCTGGCCACAACTGAAACAGGGCAAGAAGTCCCCAGGCTTATTCTAGCTGTTTCAAGTGTCCAGGCTGCTGCTTAAAACTCATTACATCTTCAAGCTGAAAACTGGAAAACTTCCAGAAATCTGTATTTCTAATAAATAATTCCACTGTGGAGCTCTCTTCTCGCAGCCCCTGGTTAGCCTTTCTGGATTAGCACCCGGGAGGAGGTATCTTTTACAGCAAGCTGCAGCTTGTTCACATTCATATGACCACAAACGCCAACCTCCACCCCAGCATCTTTATTTTCCACGAGGAATCAAAGCTTCCCAGAAAGCAGGGTTCATAGCAAGGTCCTGCTGCGAGCTTGGGGAGAGGATGCTGCTCGGCTTGCGGTCCCAGACTTGGTGCAAACCAAGGTGGCTGCCTTCTTCCACCCTCCTTCTGTCAAAAGGTAACATTGCTTTTTGACACTGCATCACTTCTCTACAAATAAATCTCGAACACTGCTGAAGTGTTACGTAAACAGCTTCCAAGAGAAAGAGCATGTTTTCACTGTTGATTATATCTGAACTGCTTGTACACATGAACAAGTTCTTAAGAACTGCAGAGATCTGCAGCCTTAAATAGCCCAGATTTTTTCCTGTCAGGCCCATGATCCTCAGTGAAGTTAGTCCAGGGATGACTTCAGTCTGAGAAAACATTGTAGAAGGAATATTTCACATTCCTCTTTGAGGTAAAGCTCAAAGCCATTGGTAAGGCTTTTGGGACACCACTAAAATTAGGATTATCAAAGGAGAAGTCAGCATCACTTCAGCAGAGGTGGGTTTGGGCTGTCCCCAGGCACAGAGCATTGCTGATGTGCACCTGCTCACTCAGCTACGTATAAGCTCACAGGGTTTCCTGGCAGTGCTGGGGACATGACCCACTCCTAAGGCTGCTGCTCATCACTCCAGCCGTGAGTGGGACATTGCTACCTTCTCCTTGAAAAATCCACCAGCTATTGCTTGGTTTGTGATTCAGCTCCAGCTGAGCCTCCAGCCTGGGTCTCAAACACTGCCAGCTTCATCTCAGGCTGGCCCATGTCCCCAGGACAGTGTCTGTCCCCTCCCCATCAGTTTGCACATCTGCAGTTTTCCTCAAGGTTTCACAAGAGCTTTCCAGCAACACCTGGATGTGCCAATTACACAATATGATACACTGATGCACTCAACATCTTCCCACCCTTCATCAGGGCACATGGAAAAAGCCATATAAGAAATTCTCCAAAATCATCTCCACACAGAACTTCTCAACCCAGACAGAAGACGAAGAACATTTCCCCCAGCACTGTACTGGACTCCAGCTACGTTTGCACGCAGATATTTTAAGATCCACCCCAGAGTGGAAACCAGCAGCACTATTACCATTTATCTCAGCAACAGCATGGATACACTGGCTGTGGTT
>NW_010271495.1:72806-86996 GCF_000690775.1 Eurypyga helias
CCAGACTCAGCTGCCATCACAGCTGCAAACATCTGCAAGCCAGGCCTGTTCACCAGTGTGACATCTACACATCAAAACTCCTTTGGATGAGGAACTGTCTCGCACAGCACAAGGCACTGGCATCCTCAGCCATGGTTGCTGGTCCCTGCCTGCACCCCATGGCAGCAAGCTCTGCCCACGCTGCCTGCTCCCACTGCCATTCTGTGCCTTCAGTAAACCCTTTTACTGCTGAAATTTTTCATGTCAAATGCAGCACAAGCCTGAACCTGCCAGCAGGCTCACAGGAAAACATAAACATGGGGAAAATGTGTGCAGTTACTCAAAGCTTGTGGTCAGTGAAATAGTTCCAGCAAGGAAACTTCACCATCCCGCTGATGGGCTAGCTCCAGAACATTTGTGCATGTGCTAAACAAAGTCCCTGATGTATCAACAGCATCTACAAGGATGGTTTTGCCTCAAACCCCAGATTTTTAGCTGGGGCTACTTCTCCAAGGGCATCTACTTTCTCACAGCAAAGATGAGAGGGACAGGACTAAAACTCAAGGCTTTGTTTGCTTTTGGGGTGCAACTCTACACCTACCTACAGCAACAGGGAAACCTTGACAGGCTGAGCTTTGACATTTGAGCACTTGCCCTACCAGGGTGCACATCCAGTACATCAGGGACCTCTCCAGGATAGATCTTCCTCCCCCTGACACTACCATGGCAGAACTCCTGACTGGTCCCCTGCTCTTTATTACATATATAGCCTAAAACTGGGCCAAGTGATTCCCCATTGCAGCCAACAGCAGAGATTGATTCACATTTCCCATAGGTAATCCAGTCCCTTAAGGCATCCCAGCAGCAGGTTTCCATACTATCCAAGGGCTGCCCAGGGAAGCAGGGTCTGGGTTTTCACTTCACCACCTCCCCGACCACCTCTGCTCTTGCTGCACAGCCCAGCAGTGTATCTGCACTGCTGAAGCAGAGCATTATGCTTGCCAGATGTGCTCAGATAACACTGGGGCTCATTACAAGTAATACTTTTATCTTGCATGAGTTCACCAAAAAGTCATACAAGAGAGCCTGTAAAAGATGTTGGCCACCTTATTTATAAAGGCATGTTAGGCTTTGAAAATACCTATGGGGACAAGCAAAGTTGTGAACAATCGCTGTCAGCATATTGGGATTTCAACCTGAGCCACAAAAGCCAAGACACTGCAGTTTTAGCCTAATTCATATTTGTTAAGCAGTCATTCTGTTCAGGTCACAGCTCAGACTGGGCCAGCTTATACCCATTTTGGAACTTCATTTTTATCACCCAGATCCCAGTATGAATGCTGACTGCAGGAACAAGCACAAGGGTCCCCATTTGTCCCTTCCATAGCAAAGGCAAGTCCTCTAATCTGTGACAAAGCCATAACCGAAAAAATATAACCCAAGAAAAACACAGTAAGGTTTGTCCCATATATTTGCTAACCACGTAGCGTCCTCCAAGTAAGGAGGATATACAGCAAATATAGACTATATAATTCTATATAATATAGATACAGAATATAGAATAGTATATATTATATAGAATATCCTTTTTTATCCTAAAGCAAAGGTGATATACAGCATCATCTGAAAAATCAGGCAGGTACCGTCCAGCAGCACCCTGACCAGGGGAAGACCATCTTTCCAGGGATCCTCCCCAGCTATGTTTTGGGAAAGAAGTTGTCTCAAGTACAAATCATCCCTGCCATGCCCATCACAGCCTCCTGTTCCCCGGAGACAGCAGCTCTGCAGCACGTTGCGCACAGTAACTTCACAAACATCCCTCCCTCCTTCTCACCATGGGTGAGCTCTGCCCCATCCTCTGCCTTTCAGCTAACCTGCCGAAGTGTGCCCTACAAATTAAGGGTATTTTTTCTGCAATGAGGATGGTTTTTCAGTAGACACAGTGCAACTTTCCCCTCTGCATGTCAGCTGTTGAGAGAAAACTGCAATAACGAGTACAGAAGGTCAAAGCCACAGCTAAGCATGGGCTAGATAAGCAATCTCTCAAGCACAGCTTTGAAAGCCCTTGTGAAATGGGCAGGCTTTCCAGTTTCCAAGCTGTCCATATTTACCTAGGGAGCCAAAACCACCGTATCCTGTTTGTAAAGAAAGAACAGTAAGATCTCCAGTCCAGCACTGCCACAGCTGTGATCCCCCCTCTCCTCTGCACACCCAAGAGCCCAGCATTCCACCACACAGAGCTGATGAGTGAAAAGCACAGTCCCTAGTGCCAAACTGCATCAATATGGTGTCCCATTCTCCTGTTATCTTCTGTCCCATTTGCTTTACATCTCAGTCTGCAATCAAACATCTTCAGGCACTTGTGCTACTCAGTGGTTAAAGTATTTGCTGCTCACACATCTGATGAGGTTAAGACCAAGGCTTTGGTGCCAATTAATCATTAGCAATAGTTTCCTCAGCATTTCCTGTAGAATAAGTACCCAAACAAGCATCACACCAAGATTAGCTCCTCCAGGAGCCTTGGTACTTAAAATAGTACATCACCGCAAGTGCAAAAGCTGCTCTTTTGGGGCAGTTTAAAATGGATTAGCCTCCACATAGGGACATAGGAAGTGAAGCAATGTTTGGGTAAGGTAACGTATCTTACAGAAAGCCACAAACAAACTGAGTAGTGATGCAGAAAAGAGACTGAGTTGTAAAATCTACTCATCAAATACAACAGAGGACAGAGAAGTCAGCCTTTGGTTTCCAGAGCACAGAAAAAGGGGCATTTTGCCCCCTCCCAAGCCTTCCGTTGCTCTTTCCTGGCAAGGAAGCAGCTCTGCTCTCTCCAGGCAGTTTCAGAGCTGATCTTTGGGAAAACAGGCACAACTTGTCCTGTGACATTTTTCTGTTGGGTACGTCTCCAGTAAATCCCAGCACAAGTCCCCAGCTGGGGCCAGTGGAGGGTGCCCAGGAGCCTGTACCCCAGTGAGGTGGTTCTTGGCTCAGCAGCTCAGACCCATCTGCTTTCCCTCCCCTGCCTTGTCCAGGCTTCTGATGCCCAAGCTGCAGGATTGACCCTCCTGGAAAAGGCAGTTGTTCTCTGCATGTTTCCAGTCACTTCTCACACTCCTCAGCGACTTCAGGATGTGCAAACAAGAAAAATAATTTAAAAAAAAAAGACTATGTGAAGGAGCTTAACACCATCAGAAAACACTCTCTGGAGGGAGGAGCATCAATTGTCCTCACTAACAAGCTTTGGCAGGTGATGAGCTGCTGCTGCAGCTGCTCCACAGTGGATGTGTTCATTGTGGTGACAGCCCTTATGGGACCTGCTTGGGCAGGACAGGAGTTTTGTCACCTCCAGGAAGGACCTGCCACCCTGACCTGCCATTTGGCAGAGCAACGATGCCAGCACCTTGGACACCTCTCCAGCTGCCGCAGCGCAGGAGAGCCTGGGTGCTACAGGGACATGGCACCAGGAAACTGATGCTCTGGGCTACTGTGTGGGCTGCATTCAAAGGCCTCCAGCAATGAGGCCACAGGGGTTTCCTGTGCCACATGCTCAGATGTGACAGCCAGCTGGCAGAATTACTGCTGAACAGGCTGTTAGAGACACATGGGGACTGATGGACCATCCCCTCCAAGAGCCATACACAGCAAACCACCCTCCCAATACCCAACCCAAATGGCAACAGGGCTATTGCTCCTGCAACAAACTGCCAGCCAGAGCTCCTCCTCACCTTCCCCACATGTGGGACAGGTGTTTCAGGACCCTGGGCTTCCTGCCTAGCCCCTAGGTCTTTGGTGTATTAAATACCATAAGAGTAGCATCTTGGAAAGCTAGGGTAGCCCCTGACTACTTAAAGCTGGGTCCAGACCCTCCTTCTAAGCCCAAAGCCAAGGCCCATGATCCCACACAGCACAGCAGGAAAGTTGGTTTCTTTAAGGTCACTCTCAAGATGCTGGCAACCACCACACCACTCCCTCAAGGGCACTGAGGGGCTTCCATCTCCTCACAAACCCTGTTTCCTCCAGCGCTCTCAGCGAACAGCTTGTAACCTCTTTGAGGACAAGCCACCATGACCTCTTCTGGCTGCAACAGCTCCATCAAAGATCAATGCCAAGAGGCAAGAGCATCTTGGTGAATCATAGAATGGCTTGGGTTGGAAGGGACCCCAAAGACTGTCTAGTTCCAACCCCCCTGACATGGTGAAGCAGACAGGAAAGCCACCTCAGCTGAATACAAGGGTTAAAGCTACAGAACATTTGCCCTACTGACTCTAGTCAATGGCTGTTGTTTAGAGTATAGCAAAGCACTGCAGTCTCCTTGAGACATCAGACCTGTTCCATAAAGCCACCCCTTCTCACACAGGCTCCTCCAGGCTGCTGCCTCCTGCCCAGGGTAATCGCAGCCTGTAACTACAAAAGTTTGCTCCAAGGGTGACCTTCCACATCCCTAAAGGAGCAAAAGCATCTCAATGGGCTCCCAAGGAAAAAAAACTAAGAGAAAGGACAACTTTGGGGAGCAAGAAATAGCCATGAGCAGTGGTTGGACCAGGGACTGACAACCATATCTCCAAGGTGGGCTGTCTTAAACCCAGCATGGGGGTACATATTTATACCCGAGACAAACCTGGCAAGCCTGTCTATATCTCAATGTTTCTGGAGTTAAAATGGGTGTGAGCAAGGTCACAAGCAAACACATGCGCTGACAATACCACCATCACAGGGCGCCTGTCCTCCTGATGGCCACACTGCACACCAAGGCAGCACTGCAATATTTACCTCTCCCTAGGGGCACAGGGATGATCTTATGAAATCTGCTAATTAATGTTTGTAAAGATTCAGAGATGAGAGTCACTCTGTAATTACTTTATAGCACACCCCATTCCTTATCAGGAGACCTGGTTGTAACCTCAAAGCCTAGAATGACACTTCTGTTTAATCCAGCCCTTTTCCACCCTGATTTGGCAGTAGTCAGGCTGGTGCAGCACAGAACAGAACACGAGTCATCCAAGCCCTCGAAGGACAAGTTGGGTTTCAGAGCCCAGCCTAGGCTGGGAAGATAAAGCTAATGTTAAAATGACAGAGAGATTCTGCATGAAGAGTGCTGGGCCCATGTAACATCACTGATACCATCTAAAAACCACTAAACCCTTGCCCAGTCCTTTTATTGCCACCCAAGACAAACCTGGCATGAAATAAGAGCAATTCCACTGAGGTGTCTGCAATGGCACCCCTGGAACACCCACACAGTGCCAATCCTGGCCATGCTGGCAGCTCACAACACCTGCTCAACAGCGGCAGAGGCCGGAGCAACTCATCACCAAAGTGTTACAGCAAAGAAGAAAGCATATCCTTGCTTGGCACCTGCCAAACTGCTCGCTAAGCTCAGGAGGACAGTGAATGGGACCCTTCCCATTTGCATAGGGAAAAATAAGTCATATACATGCTATCAGCCTGCTCTGTGATGCAGGGCCATGAGAGCCCAAGACCCTGGAAAGCATTATTAGCCCATGAGCAGGACACAGCTGGGATCGTACATGGCACACCATGCAGCAGCAGCAAGGTTATTCTTAGGAGAAGGTGGTTTCTCAGGTTAAGCTCTTAATACCCAATTAATTTTTTTTGCACATTGCTCTGAATGCCTCTCCCTCTGCTTTTGGAAAGATGGCAGCATCACATTTTCCAGCAGGAGAAATCTTCTGTGCAAACGTTTTATTTCAGCAACGTGCGAAAGAAGTGCAAAGGGTCACGGGAGCTCTGAGATGACATCAGCCTCTTTACTATTAATCCTGTGTTGAATATTATCCAGGAGAGAGTAATTTTTAATGGGGCCCTGGTTCGTCTTGTTTAAACTTGCACATACCTGAGCTACTTTTAGGCCTAAACCCACAGAAAAGAAAATAATGCAACTTGGCTTTAGTGCAAGCAAGAGAAGTGCTAATTCCACCTTCTTTTATCTCCGCGTTTACTCAGTAGTACAGAGTAAATACACAAAAATGGAGATTGTTACATTAAGGCACACCTAATACTACTACACCATTCTTAATGCCAATTAATGCTGGGGCCTTTCAACATTGCAATCACTCAGAGCGCACTTCAGATAGTAGAGCTGATAGAGTAAGTAAGAAAAAGTGAAACGAAAGCGTTTATCACAGCAGCACACGGCATCTCGGTTCTGCAGGTCTCCAGGGCTTTATCAATGACTAAGCCAGCTCCAACACCCCCACGCTGTTATTAAATACTAAGCTTCATATGCACAGGAGGTGAGCCCCAAGCAGCCAGAGACTGAAGAACCCCATTGCAGTGCTAAGGTTTCAGCTTCTCCCAGATTTACAGATAAAACCAGGTGTAAAAGGAACAGAGCAGCCGGGCTAGGCTTGCCCAGCAAGAGGCAAGGAGGGAGCCAGGCGTCCTGCCCCCAGCAACCCTCAAAGATGGTTTGGGTCTTATTCCACACAAGCAGAAACTGCTGAAGGAGAAAACTGTATGTGAGCAAAGGACCGAAATCCAGCCCGTGTCAAGGGCACTGTTGCTGTCTGTGGAGATGGGTTTTCTCTACTGGGATGTGGGTTACATGGGTTTCCAGCCCATACACTAGGAATGAACAGATATAGCTCCGAGTGTCCCAGAAAAACCTACAGAAAGTGTAAAGTTACATTATTAATCAAAAGAGGCTTTAAAATGATTTTTTACAGCCACCTCTCTGCCTGTAATGGCAAAGCATCTCCCATGAGACTCATGTCCAGGTCTGACACTAATGCCCAGTTATACAACCGGACACCAACAGCAGCCAGTGCTGGCAGAGAGGAGACAGCTCTGATTTGCAATCCTGCTCCCAGACAACTCATGAGATGCCCAAAGCTGACCACGAGAAACCCACAGACAATGGGGAAACTCCATGGCTGATGAGCAAGCAGGAGGCTGCAGGAGCCCGAACTGCTCAGCAGTTCAAGAGCGAGCTTTTAATGTTCATGCTCTAAATTAAGTCATCAGGTTTGGTTATTTTTGAGATGGAAGGTATGATCTTCCTTTCTAAATATACGCGTGGAAGACTGCCAGGGGGAACGCGGGCCTCCAAAACCAACAGGCAATTCAGCTTTCAGGAGAAGTGAAGCCCTCAGAGACCTCGGGAGCTGTTTGAAAGGTCTTTTTCACGGCAGGGAGAGGAGACCTCAGTAGGCTTTTGCAGATGGGGAGAGCCTACGTTTCTGATGGAAGCTGAAAAGCGACCGAGCCTTCAAAGCAGAGAAGACGTGTGTAAGCAGAGCAGCCCTGCAGTTCAAACAAGCCACAGAGCTCCTGATTCAACAGCCTCCCGTTAATGAGCGGGACAGTGCCCCGAGGAGAAAGCGAGGAGCTGGCGATGCTCATGGTGCCTTTGGATCACTCTCACACCTTTAACTGAATTAGCTCAGCTTGTTTTAAACCTGTTTACAGCCAGACCGCAACGCTGCACGTTGTCATTAGCTACCCGGTGGTACAGGACCCGTCTGACAGGCGCTCCAGGCTGCAACAAGACCCGCCGGGGCTTTGCTGGGGGAAGGCTCGGGCTCCTGGCAGGGGTGGGATGCTTAGGAGCTGCTGCAGTCACCCACAGTGGCACTGCCCATGTCCTCAACGAGGGGCAAAGCAGTGCTGTGGGCATCAGAGAACCCTACAAGGCAAAACCCCCAGCTATTTCCTTCTCCCATCAACCCTAAAGAGTGATTAAGTGCACTAATGCCACATGGCCACCAGCACTACCCAGGACACCAGAACGCTCTAGACTTCAACGCGCCAGAAGCGGACACAAAAATAAAACCCTCAGCAAGGTACTGGTCACACACGTACAAATGCAGCAGGATGGGAGCTCCTTCCAAAGCACACCAGCAGCTCCGAGCAAGGGTTTCCAACTTTTGTAACTTGCTTCTGTGCCTTTTGCCCTGAAAAATCCAAGATTTCCAAATCCTGAGTAGTTATAAATTTTTCCACTGAGGATCAGAAAACATTTACGGGGAAAAAAAAATGGGAAAACTTATTAAAAAAGATTCAATGGGGTGAAGGAAGTAACCTGCAACACTTATGTCAGGCAGATTGGCTCAACATTCAAAACCAAGCTTTCAGGAGTTGCTAAATTTAAGAAAACACCTTATTACAACTTATAAAGGCAGTTGATTAAATCGGAATCTGACACTATAGAGAAATCAGTTATTGCTTGAGAGGGAGGGGAAGAAGAAATCTGTATTCAAATGCAAATATGACTAGACTGATTTGTACCAAAGCATTTTTTTTTAACCCTGCACCATTTGTTCTGTGACAGACCAGGGAAACCAAGCACATGTTTATAGTGCAGTCATCAAGGACCAGAAGGGAAGGTCTAGAGCCACGGGATGCGACCCTGCCTAGCACGGTGCAACCTGGGGCTGTGCAGGAAGAGCAGCCCAATGGCCTTAAAAGAGTAAACCCACACTTGCTTGGATTAGCACTTCGGGCTAGTCTTGTAAGCGCAATGACTGTCTAGAAGTTTTCACTGGAGCCATAACAAAGTCAATCTAACTCATTTCAACAGGTTTTTCCCAGTTGCAAAGACAGGCTCACCCATGTTTTATAGAGGAAGGAGCCTATTGAGGGATATACAAGAGCAATACCCGTGAATTTTAAAGTCCTCCGTGCTGCCTTTTATCCGCATGTTGCTGAAAACCTGAGCAGGATCACAGCAAATCAGGTCATTTCACACCACAGAGCTATAAAAAAGCCCTCTGGGTCTTGCTGCTCTAGTTAAGGATGGCTCAGGCAGAGCAGCACTTGCAAACAACTTACCAGCCTTCCCCGTGCTAATCAGAAACAGCCCTATCTGACTTGGAGACCAAAACCAGTCCCCATCACTGCTTTGCTGAATGAGCAAAACCCATCAGCAGGTTTCAAGTGATTTTTTTTCCTTTGTTTCTATCGGGCTGGATCTAATTAGGAAAGGGACAGCACCACCAGAAAGGCTAAAATTAAGCTGTCCCTTCAATTAGTGAAACATTGCTGGCAGGAAAGCAGGACCTCTGGTTTGCTGTCTGTGTCTTCAGTTGGCTCTCCAGGAGCACCAGACACTCCCCTGCCTTCAGACCCTGCTTGGTAGTTGGATGCTAATTTAATTAAATCCGTGTTTCAGCAACAAAACAGGCAACTTTCTGGAAAATGCATGAGCAGGGACAGGATGACTAGTACTGCAGTCACTGCTCTAAAGCCAGAGCTGTTTCTTGTCCAAGAGATTCAGAAGGAAGGGAGACAGGGGTAAAACAAGATTGCTGGCCATGCCAGCACTCCCCAGTGCTCCACCACGCATGAAGGAGGGAGAAGGGCCAACCTGGACCCAAACTAACCTCTTCTGCCTTACCCCATAGAGGAGCCTACCAACCAGCCCACGTTAAGCCAAAGGAGGGATGCTCATGCTAGAAGGCATTGAGATTTCACCCAAACCCACTACAATCACGACAAGATGATTAACAGGTTTAATTAGTAGCTCCTGGACTTGGCTGTTGCTACCGACTCCTCAGTGCAGTACCACCTACAAAGTCCATCTCCAAGCACGCATATGCTCATGAACATCAAAAGGCTTGGAGATGCTGCTCAGGAGTGGGGAAACCAGGTATTCTGATGCAAATACATCCAGCCCCATTACCCAGAGCTCAAAAGCAAGGCTCAACCAGAAATACAGCTTCTTCAGACTAGGATGCCTTGCGACATCCGGTCTTTCCTGCTCCTAATAAGATCTGGAATTGCCCTGAAAGAACCTTTCTGAAGATAGTTCACAAGACCTGTTTTTAGACTTCTCTACCTCTCTGCATGCATCCCCCCTGAAGGCCACGGGACAGGAGGTGGTGACAGTCCCGTCACTGATGTCCCCTTCCCCAGGCAAGGGTCTCCTCCTGCCTTGTGACAAAGATATCACAGGAACCAGACAGGAATCCAAGTTCAAAGTATCCTCTTCATTTTACAATCCCTTGAGAAGTGTCTGTAACCTGTAGTAGGATTATGGATCATAACCCATTAGTTCCCAGTTTACCCAAGTGGGACATGGCTGACTCCAGGGTTCCTGTTACAAATCAGCAGCTCCCCATCCACGCTGCAAAAAAGCTTCTGCTCAATGTTTCAAAACAAATTACTTCAGTGAGGAACATGCCCATTTTCCCCACAAAAAGCCACCTCCCAAAAGACTGCAAGATTTATAAAAAGTGGACCCAAACAACGGTAAGAGAAGAGACCATTCCTGAGCCATGTTAATGGGGTGTTAAATTATCCCAATTACATGTGTTGCAATGTCACATATTTAGCTCTGTAACAAGCAGTAAAATCTTGGCATTGCTTTTCGCCAAAGGCAATTGCTTATCAAATGCAGTGCCAAAGAAAAAATGATAACTATTTCCTCACGCATTAGAGGAATTTTGTTCTAGATGCAGAGCTTCATTAGCCAGAGACCCATCCATTGTGATCGCATGGGTTTCGTCTATGTGTGGTCTAAGCCAGCACTGCCAGAGCACGTTGTGGCAGGGGGGTCTGCGGAGAGAGGTTCCTGTTGAAAATGAGACGAGCAGAGCGCAGCCAGAGACACATGCACTGATGCATGTTAATTTATTCACACTACTCTGTATCATGATTTAGAAAGCTTGCTTTCTACATTCAGTGCGCTGCAAAGGGGGAACATCAGCGGCACAGAAAGGATCTGTAAACATTCATTATGCTATGTGAAGGATCTGTAGAACCACAGAATCATTTAGGTTGGAAAAGGCCCTTAAGATCATTGAGTCCAACTGTTAACCTCTACCAAATCCACCAACATGACAGCCCACCACTTCAGCAAGAGCGGCTGCAGGAGGAATCAGCAAAGCTGGGATGGGTGTCTTGGGGGCAATTGCCTTGAGCTCACGGCCACTGCACTTTGGGGGAGCACAGCAATCCTTCAGCACTCAAACCACCCTACCCCTCCCAAGCACCATACCACCTGTAAGAGGGGGAATAAATATAATCTGTTACCCTGAATGCCACCCAGATCTTTGCTGGTTATCCCACACAACCATTTATTCTGTTTGGAGACCCAGGATTGCTCTCAGTCTCTCAGACACTCCCAGATTTAGGGTACTGGCTTGTTTCAGCTTGGTTTAGAAATCCTGCAGTGACAGCTACAGCCTCCCCCAGCGCTTCAGCAGCGCCACATCCCAACCCCACTGGAACCTGGATGAGAAGAGCCTGTACTGAAGGGAAAATTACAAGGGGGGAGGAAGAAAGTTCACTGAACTTTCTTTAACCCCAGAAAGAGTGCAAAGGGATTTCTTATTTTCTTCCCTCTGGTTTGTCCATCCCTAATTAGTATCTCAGAGAAAGCCACGTCGGTATTTCGTAACCTTGCTAGAACGGGAAGGCTCAGCCAGGATTACTTGGTGTTGCAGAAATTCATAGTTCACGCTCCATCCTTCCAGCTCTCCTCCCAGGCCAGTCCACGGGGTGTGCCAGGGGCCAAACTGCCAGACATCAAAGCACACTTTGGCCCAGAGAATCCTAAAAAGTTGATTGAAATAGGATCTTCTGGGAGCTGGAGTGCCCTGGCCCAAAGCCAGCTCTGTCAATGTGCTGGATCATACCAACCACGGAGTTATGAGGATTTTGCTATCCAAAGGTTTCCCACTAACAAGAGCCCACGACTCTAGTTGCTTCCACTGGGGCCAATTCTTGAAACTTTTGTCCACCTAAGCTCAACAGTGAGCAGCTCAGCTCGGGAGGTTGCATCTGCCCAAGGCATAACTCCCATAGATGCAAGAAGCTGAGAAGGATGCAACTCCCAAATGAAGGATGCTCCCTCCCAAAACCGCAGGGATAGCAGCTGGTCTGAGGGAATGCAAATACTTCTGCCATCAACTACTAGAAAGCAGGATTTCCACCCTGAGTGGATGTTTATAGGTGCCTCCCTGGAGTGCTGTGGCAGGGAACCACGGGGACAGTCTAAGTTCGGGGAAGACTGAAGTAACTTTAGTCCTTAAAGTCTCAATGCAACAATTTACTGGAAATGGGCATATCAGGATTCATAACAGCCAGTCAGAACCAAAAAAGTAAGAAATTGTAGACTTGCCATTAAATATTCACAGCAGAAGGCAGATCTAAGAACTACTCAACCAGTTTTGGGAACAAAATCAGTGCTCAATGATCCGGTTGCCCAATCAAGAGAGTTAAACAAAAACACCACGAGTTACTAACAAGCCAAAGTATGAGATTGGTCACGTAGAAACCTTTCTGCTCTCTTGGATCAAAGTGCTTGAATCTTGTTAATTCACAAATTATTCCCACTCATGGGCTACCAAGACCTGGCCAGTCCATGCCTTTGACGATGGCAGATGTTTACACCACACATCAGCCAGCATAACTCTTCAGAGCAGGAACACAGCTTTACAACCTATAGCATCTGGCTCACCAAGACTGACCAGAAGGTTGTAAGAGGTTCCCTTAATACATATCACCCCCACCACACACCCCCCCAAGCATACCCACCACAACAGGGCTCACAGATGACTTCTCCTGGACAAGTGCAGTCATTACCAGCAAGATGGGTCTCCATGGGAGGGATTTACTCCAAAGATGACCCATCCTTCCTGATAATGTGTTCCAGTTTCCTTTTCCCCATTAACATCTGGGGTATATTTATAGGTAGCCAATTTAGCTCAGTGATCCCACATATGGTACCGCAGCATTGCCTTTTTCAAGCCCTAGCACTCGCTCTGCGCACTCAAAGAGCGCAGAGAAACCCTTCTTCTGGGAAGCAGGGAGAAACGATCCCCCGCACTTTGTAAAGTTGAACACGGAGCTGCTAACATGTGAAGAAACAACAGGAAAAAGGAATATCACTTGGAATAAAGTGGTGCAACAGCTCTGGAAAAACAACAAGCAAAAATTATCCAGTTTGTATAAGATATTCCGAAACCCTGTGTCAGTCCATCATGTTTTGTATTAAACCCAGATGTATATCATCTTCTCATCAAAGAGAAGTGGCTGTAGTTGTTACAGTTGGCCAGCTGGTTTTAAGCTCCCCTTTTCCCCATAGTGCAATATATCCCGTGCTCATTGGAGCTTATGTCCCATGGAATATCTTTGCAATTTGTAACCAGCGCACAATACGGCTCAGCTGTAATTTCATAAATCACCCTGGAGCCTCCGTTTAATAATAAATCTTCTGATAGCTCCGGATTGCAAGGGACCAAGTGAAGGTCTGAAAGGGGATTTTTGACTTTTGAAAAGGGAAAAAAAGATGCAAAGACATTTGCAAAAGCCACAAGGGGTCAGTGTCTTGGCAGAAATCCTCCTGCAACATTGAGGAGCACAAGCATGGTCTCAGGTCCAGGATGCTTTTAATACTCCAAGACAAGTGTAGGATTTGTGGGCACAGGGAGTCGATTTTGATGTTTCTCCCTCCCTCTCTTTAATGAAAAAAGCAACTCAATCAGCAATTCTGCCTTGCTGGGCTATTTTTCTGCTGGCTTTGTCACATGTGACCTCTTAGGAGTGGGAGCACCCAGCCAGAGCCCCAGAGGGGGATGCCAACCTCAGACTCACTTTGCTCAACCAGAATGGATCTTGGGGCCAGGCAGGGAGCAGGCTCAGCCACACCAGCCTTCCCAGAGGAACTGCCCAGTGCTCAGAAACATCCCCTATGGTGGGAGAGCAATGACAGAGGGACAGCAGGATCACAGCCCCTTGGCTACACCCCATCCCTCAACACCAGTGCAACTCCTTGGTGAACTCAGGGCTCACCTCTGGTGCTTCCCAGTTGGGGGGTGTCACCCCCACCACGCCTGGGGACATCAGCCAAGGCTGGGCATGAGGATGGAGCAATGTGAGGCTGCAAAGCAAAGTGGCAGTAGGGCAGTAACAACCCAAGTCTACCCAAACTGCAGCCCAAACCCACATCTGACCATGGGGCCCATGGCACAGCAAACGTGCGTGCACATCATGACTTGCATCATCATACAGAGTTTTAAATATATATCCGCCTCTAAGTCCTTCCCTCTCCTTGATCTACCTGAGGGGTACATTACCACCAGCAGGTCTAGAGAAAGAGGGAACAGAATATTTCACAGCTCATCTCAAAAACCTAATCCCAGAAGTGTGTTTTTAAAAATGAGGGAACACAGGATTCAACATAGCCACAGAAATTTTCATTCACAACCACATAAAAAGCTGAATTTCCAAAGTTCACCTACAACATTT
>NW_010271495.1:87011-93108 GCF_000690775.1 Eurypyga helias
GATGGATATTTAAGCTGTTTTGCTGATATTTTCCACTGACTCAAGGACCACTGCTCCAAGAGGTGATGGCCAGAGGCTTCACAAGCCTTTGCTGTGTTTCCCTTTCTGTGGTGCACTGCACTGAAGTCAGCTCAAACACACAGAGGGGGGGTTCTTACAGGGAGTGTAGGTTGATGAGAGGAAGGATTGCCCAAGTCTTACTCAAGGAACAGGGAACATCTCTGACCTCCCCCTCCACACACCATCACTTGCCTTGAAGGAAAAACGTTTCACAACATCACATTAAAAAACTACCTCAGACCTTTCTTCTACATTTAATAAACCAAAGTTTATGAAACTTAAGCTGACAAAAACCTTCCAGAAATTGAATGTTAGATTGCCTAGCTTCAACTTACAGGGGTACAACCCTCTTGTCCAGCTCCAAAATCATTGCACAAGGATCACATCACACAGAGGCAGAGCCCAGACATCAAAGCTGTGTTTTTCCAAGGAACTGGTTCCTTGGCTTGTCCAAGAGGCTCCAACCAGGCACCCAAAAAGCCTGTCACTACAACTACATGGACCCACGAGGAAGCAGCAGAGTTTTCAGAAGTACTTTACATCAGTGAGGTCAAAGGGTCCTTCCAGCCACCTCTGGAGCAGAACATGGGTCCTACAGGGGTTTAGTCCGCAAACACACAGCAACTGGGGGAGAAGGGGGAGGACTAGCCCTTATGAAATACCAGAAGCAGTGACCAGAGGGGAATCTCGTGCAGTTCACTACATGCAGCAGAAACAACTCAGCAGGGACTTTCCTGGTGGGAGACACTTTGAGCAAAGCAGAACAGCCTTATTGACCATCTATGTACGACTGTTCCTTGAAAAGCTGCAAGTGAAGCAGCTAAAAGCCAGATGAGCACAGGGAGAGAAGCATGAGGGAGATGTTAACAAGGCAGGCATCAAACCCCCAAAGTCAGAGCAGTGGAGGCATTCCCACATGTTTAAGTTGTTTCACTAGAACTGAGGAAAAACATCTGTAGGAGGAAAACTTAAGTTGTTTCACTAGAGGAAAAACATCTGTAGGAGGAAAAAACTTTTTAAAGTTTCTCATGCCAAGGGTTCAACTGCCAAAGAGCGTCCTTTTGCAGGGAGCCTCCTCCGCTTCTAAGAGTCTAGACTGGGGGAACCACGGGCTCTGTGGGACAGCTTGGAGAGCATCAGGACGTGGGTCACCAAAGTATTTCTAAATCAACATATGCTTCAGTTTCCAGCTTTATCTAAGATACTTCCCAAGATTTCAACTGGGAGAAAGAGAACTAAGCTTGGGATAAAAGGATCACAACAGGCCAAACCAGGGACTGTTCAAATTAAACTGTTCAAAATTAATAATCTCTAGAAACCAGTGTTGTGGACTACTTTCTATTGATATGACCATTCACCTCCCCCACCTTTGCCATGAGATGTGGGACTGAAATCCTGCTTGAGAGGCTGAACCCCAACCACACGTGCATGGATCAGGGTGTGTCAAGGGGTGTTGTAAGTAGAAGCTCTTGAGGCACCATGACTTCTGTTTCCCAAGCATGCACAGACAGGTCAAGATCCAAGAGACCAGACCTGGATCACTCATGGTCTAAAGTTGAGAAAGGCAGATTTTGTAGAATTCAGACAGTTAGTAGAAAACATAACAAGTTTCCACCAAATCTGTGTTTAACTTATTTCCTTAGTCTTCCAAGGCCGAAGAAGAGCTCTGCCATAGGAAACCAGACCTCTCCCCTATGAACACCATCCATATATGAGTCCAAAGGGTATGCAGACATCTGCAGAGGTGAGCAGGGAAGAGACCCCCTGCAAGGTCCCAGCCGCAGCGGTGCCAAACACATCATGTAAACAGTTTCTCCTACAGATCCAGCACCGAACCATCATATCCAGGAATTCACACGCTTGGGAGTTTAAAGAAATAACAATAGGTTAATTATTGACTCAAAGCTATTTTTAAACAGCTGCTGTAACAGAGAAGAACTGCAGAAGCTGATACAGCATCAGCTCCCCTAGACTGATGGGCCCACTCAATCCCCACCATGCAATCTGGGCCATCGATTGGCTTAAAGTCCTCAGAAGAAAGAGGATAACATGCTGAATTCCCCAGCATTTGAATCACTTAAGCATTTGCCAAGAATGGGCCTCCCTTGTTACGGTTTCATAATTCTTCAATCCTTTCAGACAAACTCAGACACCATTTGGGTAATAATTAACCATTCCCAGCGCTACGCGCCTGCCCAGTTAAGCTCCACATGTTCAAGCTTGGCATACAAGGCCTTCAAAATTAACAGCATTGCAAAGTTTATTTCTGTTAATTATGCTATTTTGGAAGGAGAAGAGGAAGGAAAGCAATTTCCAGAGACTAGTGGGGGTTTTCTTCTCACCCTTCCCCCCCTCTGCATCCTCTGGGAGAAGGCACTTCACACTCATCATTTATCTTCCCCAGCAATGGGTTGTGGTTTCAATTCTGCATCCCAAAAGTGAACACAGTGGGGTGTCAGACATCCAGAGGAGGTGGCACAGCGCACCATCCACACAAAGCCCTTCAGATAGTCATGTTTAGCTCCCCAGAGTGGTTGGTACCACCTGCCTGTAAAGCCTCATGCCCCAAACACCCTCCTGCACAGCACCACAGCCAGCACCGACATGAAGAGCATCATCCAGCTTGAAACATACAACCAAAGAGGGAAGATGAGAGAAAGCAGGGGCGTCAGGTAGACAAGAAAACCAGGGACAACATGTGGAACCTCCTCCCTCTGAAACTCACAGCCAGGCTGCACAGGATGATCTGGGGACTCTCCCTTTCTCTCCCATCCATGTTTTCTCCCACTGCACATGCTCTTTCCTGGTGATGCCAGGGCAGACTCTGGGGATGGAGCCAGGCTGTGACTTGCCACTGTGTGACAGTCCCTGCCGTCCTCCAACACGCAAGGGGGACATGGAAAATATTTGGGGGCCTTTTCATTTGGTTCCCCCCCCACCATGGGTCCCTGTAGCGGAGGCATCAGCGACTGAGCAAGCGGCAGCATCTTCTGCACCACAATCACGTATTATATAGCAGCAGCAATGGGCAACCCCATCCTGGCCATATCAGGAAGCAAGCAACAGCTCAGATGAGCTCAGTTTATTATTAAAAAGAATCAATAGACATTTCTGGGTCTTTTAGATCGACAGAATAATCCCATTTCCTCTTTCTCTGTGTCACAGGTTGAGGTCCTCTCTCTACAGAAACAGTGGAGTAGCCAGCGAGTCCCATCACATATGCCACAGGGCTTGTCACCCCACCTGGCAGCCGGAGGGTGCTGAGGCTGCCCACACCCACAGGGCTGTCACACACCAGGGAGTCGTGGAGGGAAGGAGCTGGGAAGCACCAACACAAGTGAGGAACCTCTCAGCAAATGCTTGGCAGCAGTTGTAGAGCCATGGGGAAACCATTAGCTCCAAGGAGCTTTTATCAGGACCACAGGCCACATGGGATAGGGAAGATGCCACCAGTCCGGCAGCAGACACTCTGGCATCCTCAAGATCAACCCCTCTGCCAGCATTAACCCCCTCCCACAGATGGGATCACGCCTAACACAATCCCATAAACAGCATCCAGATGTGATTTGGGAGGCTAAATAATAGTTCTTGATCTTCTGACAATAGTGCCCAGAAGGATTTGGAAAACTGACAAAAAAATCTTTGAAGTTTTACGCAATGTGCTAGGACTCGCACAGCGACAGCTCCATCATCCCCGTCCCACCCAGCGAAGGGGCTGCGCACACACCCCCCCCCCACCCCCCCCCCAGAGGTGCTGCTGCATAAAGGACCACGAGCCTAAAATCCACAGAGGTCTGGTGCCACGTGTTGGGAAATCGGGAAGCTTGGACACTGCTCTGCTGTTTATCTCTGCCTTGCTGGTCTAAAAGTCACACTGATGCTACCTGAGGAAAACTGCGCTTGAGACATTTCCTCTGTTTCCCGGTCCAGGCTGAAAATACTGTGGGAAAAGTTATTCCCAGAAAAAAAAAAATTAGTAGCTCTAAGCCTGGCTCAACAGCAAATGGGAAGAGGCAGGAAAAACAGCCCAGCACTTCTCAAAACTGGAGAGCAGCTGATGGGGTTTATTTTGTTAACTGAGTTTCCTAAGGAAATGTAGGAGTGAACCACCCTGTCTGTCCCACCCACCATTTCTGAACCACCTATTTGATTTTTAACAAAAACTGTGCAAGGATGGGCAACTGCAGAAGACGTTTTATGGGTCTGGCACCCCATCTCACACCCCCCTTGCTGTCCCTGTGCAGAAGAGGGCTGCAGCAGAAACAAAATACTCTTTAAATAAGGAGCTACTAGAGGCATCCCAGCCTTAAAGCCTAGAACCAGAGCCTGCATCTTCCCAGACAAGAAGGAAAATCCAACCCCACAGCAGCTGGAGCCCCCCCAAGCCTCCTACCCCTCAAGAAACACCTTAATTTTCCCCAAAGCTTTGCCTCTTCAGTATTCACAGTGGGATGCGTTTTACACCACCCTCCAAGAGCTCCATCCTGCTTCTCAGAGGTTCCTTCTCAGCTTTGTCCCCCAAGCCCCATGTCCCCTCGAGCCAGGGCTGGAGGGTGGCTGCGAGAGTCACATTTCCTCAAGAATTACGGGAAAGGCACTCCTGCTTTTAATGAGGAGAGGGTTTTTTTTTCCTGTCAACTTCTATAGCCAAGCTAATAAAAATGGAAAGCAATAAGAATTCCAGCAGAAGGGAGGTATGGGGGAGGAGGAAAGGGAAGATACTGCTCATTTGAACCTATCCTAAATAGGAGAAGATAATTAGCCACATATATCCCAGAAAGAATAGCAACAGTATATGCAATTATTGGGAATGCACACTTTAAGAGCATTTGCCAAAAATGCCTGCTTTTATTAAAAAGGAATGGTTTCACAAAGGCCCAACTGTAAGAAAGGTTGTAATTTGCCCAAATAAAACTTAATTTGATCCATGAAATAGCTGTGGTTTATTGTGTAATATATGTGCTATGTGTTTTAATTTAATAGAATCCAATATAATTGTAAGCCAGTCGAGTTTCAGAGCAATTTTGGGTTGTTCCCACAGTGTATATAGCACAGATGCTACTTTGTGCATCGCACCAGTGCGTACATAAGTCAGGAATATAGAAAGGATTACCCGCAAAGCAGCAAGCAATTCTTCATCACGCACCAAACGGAAAATAAGGCCTTTGAGGAAAGCAAAAGCAGCCTTTTACAGGAAATAACTCTGGATGCTCTGCAGTAAAAACCACTGCATCTGACTCCGGGACCCAGCCTTGGGCCACAGTGCTGGGGCAGTGGCTGTGTGACCAGCCCCAGCACGATGCTGCAGACCCCTTGCAATGCCCTGACACCCCCAGCACGCCTCCCTTCCCGGGGGGTTGCTAGATTCCGCAACCCATCCACCTCAAGTGAGGGGGAATGGAGACTAATCCTCATTTTTGCTCTCTAGGAGGGTAGTGACCCATGTTGGCCATCCACGAGGCAGAAAGTCCAAGCTTACATCACCCAAAGTTTTGGGAAGTAGTACATGTAAGAGCACTGCAGCAACTCAGTTACCCTGTTAAAAACATTAATTCGCATCCCAAAGAGCTGGATATATTCCATTACTTACAGAGACCATGAAGTCAAGCAGCATCACACCCAGCAACAGGCCTCCAGCTCCTTCCTCTGCACCAACTGCGATGTTTTCCTTTTTCCGTGCCAGCAGGCGCGTGGGGGGCAATATTTAGCCTTTAATTATGCATTGAACAAGCTGCCCGCACTTTTACTGGGGAGATAAAATCCTGAAGGACTATAGTCCAGATTTACACACTCTAGAATTGTGGCAAAACCTGTGCCACCGAGGGATCTCAGCCTGTTTGTAACAGGAGCTGAATGTGGCTCCCTTCAGCAGTCATTTCTTTTCCATTCTGGGTAGTAAAAGGTATTTCTCAGTCACAGCAGCAATGAATGTCAGGGACAGGGATGATGAACAGCAGCCTCCAGGACCTACAGCAGCAACGGGCTGCTTCTCATCAGCTATTGCAGTTTTAAAACATCTTATTACTCAAATTAAGGG
>NW_010271496.1:0-1422 GCF_000690775.1 Eurypyga helias
GTCACCAGGAGCAGATGCGGAAAGATCCCTACGCCAACCTCATGCTGCAGCGGGAAAAGGATTGGGTGTCCAAAATCCAGATGATGCAGCTGCAGAGCACTGATCCCTACCTGGATGACTATTACTACCAGGTACTGGGGAGGGGGAAGCCCTCAGCCAGCTCCGCCGCGTGTTCCATGCCCGGAGCTGCTGTCTTAACGTTCCCACGGGATCGACGTCTTCCCGTCACGGGCGTTTTGTGGGAAGGAGGGTGGCAGCACCGAGAGTGATGCAGCGGCGTAACCGTTTCGAGATCCAGTCGTGAGGAATGGGTTGGAGGAGGAAGGAGGGATGGGGTGGGTGAAGCATCCCCGGGAAGGAGGAATTCTCAGGCGAGATCTCCAGGGGTGAGGGATGTTGGAGGATGCCGGCAGCGTGGATTCGGGGGGCGCAGGAGAAGGCTAAAGCAGCAGATGATGGAGCAGCTCGTCTGCGTCGGGGGCCGCCGCGGAAAACGCGTAAAACACGCAGCAGGAGAAACAGGGAAATACAGGAGAGAGTCCTGGGCAGGGATCGGCTGCGTGTGGAAGGCTCCGGTCTGACCAGGGGTTGGTGGTGGAGCCCAGGGAGTCAGGCGGATGCTCTATCCCGCTTGAAGAATAGCACCAGGCAGGGCTGGGAAGAGCCAGGTTTGGAGCAGGCGGAGCAAAGGGATGACTGACAGCAGTAGATGCTCAAAGCTCAGCTGGGTTTGGGGGTACATGGGGTAATTCCACGTGAGGGAAGTCTAAGGAGCGCTTCAAGCTGGATGGAGGCCTGGCTTGGGAACTTGTGGGGTGCCTGGGAGTGTGGAGCGATGGGTGCTGTGTAGGTGTGACCCCCTGTCTTCATCAAGGGGGTGCGGCCGCACTTCCCAAAAGGTCCCGGTGCAGCCGTGAGCGCCGGGGAGGGCGGTCAGCAGCGCGGTGAAGCGGGTCAGAGCACCCCAGTCCCCTCTGCCCTCGGTCAGGAACCCGGCAGGAGCAGGGACGAGCGTTCGCTGTGGGTTGCCTGGGCTCCGTCAGGAGCTGGCGGGTCCGACTGCTCCAGGGTTGGCAGGCGGCGGTGCGCTGACGGAGGTTTTCTGGGCGCTGCGGGGGGTGAGCTGAGCCCCAGTAGAGGAGCGGAACTGGCGCGGCCGGGATGTGAGTCAACAAAGCGGTGTCGTTGCGAAAGAGGCAAACGTTGGCCCGGGGCGGACGGGAAGAGCGCGTGAGCAGCGGGTCAGAGGCGCCAGCCACGCGCTGACCGGCCCGGGCGTGATGCTAACAGAGCTAGGCGGGTTAACTGGGGTGTACTGGGGAGGACTGGGAGATGGGGATCTCGTGAGGAGAGCGGGTTCATCATTGTATGGAGAGAGAGGGCTGAGGAGGAACCTCGACCTCTGCAGTCTCGAGGGATGAG
>NW_010271496.1:1557-1903 GCF_000690775.1 Eurypyga helias
ACTGGTTTTCGGGGGCCTCAACCTCTCCTCTCCTTCAGAATTACTTCCAGAAGCTGGAGAAGTTGGCAGCGGCAGAGGAAGTCCACGGTGATGGTCCCAAGAAGGAACGTACCAAACTCATCACACCTCAGGTGGCTAAGCTGGAGCACACCTACAAGCCAGGTAAGCGCTCCTTTCCCCGCTCAGCCCGGATCCGGGCCAGAGAGAAAGGTGGGATCAGGCCGGGATTAACTCCCTTTGATTCCCTTCTCCCCCACCCCAATTCCTGCAGTGCAGTTTGAGGGTTCCCTCGGGAAGCTCACGGTCTCCAGCGTAAACAATCCCCGGAAGATGATCGACGCGGTGG
>NW_010271497.1:0-6201 GCF_000690775.1 Eurypyga helias
ATTCTATGATTCTATGATCTCTTGGACTCTCTTGGACTCTTGGATCCTAAAGAAAGTAGGCCATATAAACTTTAACCTTTAAGATGACATATGAAGGCTAAAGCAGGTTGACAATAATCAAAATATAATTTTCCACAGCTGAGAAAACCCTGAATGTGCAGATTGTTTGGACTGCATGTTAGCACCACAAACAACATAAGCACAGTTAGTATGTAACTGGCAAACGCAACACTCTTCCACAGAATTAACCCTCCATTCAGACAAATGATAAATCCACATCGATTTCAACCAGTGATATAATTCTCAGAATTTCTTGATGTCTCAGATGCTTACCTCAGGGTATTCTACCGTGAAAAAGAAGAGATGAATATGGGCACATCTAACAAATGTGCCCAATTTTCCAAACATATCAGAATATTTCAGGTATGTTATTCTTCTTTTCCCAACACGTGCTAAAGAGATTACCTACTCCCTGACTATTTTTCCTCTTGTATCCAGCTCAAGCTTTCAGATCAGTTTATTTATGTCCCATACATAAAAAAGAATTTAAATTTCATAAGTTAAAAGGTATACACAACATTAATAAGAAGATAATCTGGACTTCCTTGTCCTTCCTAGATTATTAAAAGAAAAACCGAGAGAAAAAAAAAGCATAAAAAGAGTGTGCTGTAAAGGCAGGTATTGCTAAAAATGAAAGTTGAGACAGGAGTTTAATGAAGCATTTTATTTTCCTCTCTAGTGGAGTTAACCCAACCGTTGCTGTTAGTCATCCTCCCACAGGGCATAGAACATTTTTGACTTGCAGTATCTAGAGTGATACCATGAAGAGTATGAAATGCTATAGGCAGTAAGTTAATACTAGTTGGTTGTCCTGCAGCTTCATATTTGACTTCTTATAGAACCTTATAAAAAAAGATTAAAAAGCATTCCAAATCCAGCAGGGAAATACTTATGGGATGTAAGCTTAGCCATAAATCTATGTAGATTTCTGGTTTTGCTTCTTGGGAAGCATGTATGAGAGGGCTCTCTTCTATTAAAAAAAAAAAAAAGTTACTGAAAGACATGAAACATGGCTTATATTAAGCCACAATCTTCCTTTTCCCAAGAGCTTACCAGAAATGTGGATTATTTAGAGGTTTATGAAGGCGAGGTCTCAAAACTGGATTAAGTTTAACTAAAACATCACTACAGTAGAAAAGAAGAGTTCTGTTTGCTCCCTCCATTGCATATTCCTATCAATTCCTGTGTTTCACCCTTAGCACAGTTGGCTATTGGTGATAATTACAGATTTTTTACATTCAGAATTTTGCTATAGGAAAAAGAGAATTAATTTGATGTGTATATATATGGATCATAGAAATCACAGAATGGTTTGGATTGGAAGGGACCTTAAAGATCATCTAGTTCCAACCCTCCTGCCACGGGCAACAACTTCCACTATACAAAAGCATATATATGGAACCAAAAACCTATTGTTATTTCAATTAATATTTAAAGCAGTCTATTAGCCCAATTTATTTAATTCAGAAAAGCCTCAGTAACACAGACAAAATTACTTTAAAGTCCTTCCCAGTATGTTCTTAAAGTATCTATCTTATGATTATACCTGCAAATTGTCCTCTATTAATAAAGTTTCAAATTTTTCCTCTGGAGGAGTGAGGGAAAAAGGCCATAAAAAGCCAAGAACATCCTGAAATTGCCTAAGAAGGATGTTGACCAGTTGGAGTGAGTCCAAAGAGCCAGGAAGATGCTCAGGGAGCTGGAGCACCTCTGCTATGGGGACAGGCTGAGAGAATTGGACTTGTTCAACCTGGAGAAGAGAAGGCTCCGAGGAGACCTCATTGCAGCCTTCCAATACCTGAAGATGCCCTGCAAGGAAGCTGGGGGGGGTACTTTTTACAAGGGCCTGTAGTGACAGAACAAGGGGTAACGCATTTAAACTGCAAGTGGGGAGGTTTAGATTGGATATCAGGAAGAAATTCTTAATGGAGAGGGTGGTGAGGCACTGGAACAGGTTGCCCAGAGAAGCTGTGGATGCCCCATCCCTGGAAGTGTTCAAGGCCAGGCTGGATGTGGCTTTGAGCAACCTGGTCTAGTGGAAGGTGTCCCTGCCCATCACCATTCTGTGATTCTATGAGATCATCATCAGGAGGAATATGATGGTATGGTGAGAGGCTCTTCCTTCTCAGTCTCGATATCTGCTTAGGTTAGTTTTTTTTAAGTTTCATTATCAGAACCCTCTTCCTTTTGGTAACAGGGTTAAGCATGAGAACAGACAAATATTCCTCCAACTTGAGTTGAAAAAAATGGCTACCATTTATTAAATAAATCTGTATATGGTTTTGAGAGAGCTTAAGGTATACAGGGTAGGCAATAGTTTCTTGACCACTAGGCAGTTTTTGAAACCAATAAAATTAGCTCAGGCCAAGAGAAATCCAAGCAAGTCCTGGGACACTCTGCACTGCCAGGTCAATACAAAAAGGTTTTGTGTGGTGTTTGGGGTTTTTTGTTTGGTTGGTTTTGGTTTTAAACCAGGATGAAAGGTGGGAAAAATCACATTCTACAAGGCTATACCTCTCTGAGGTATAAGCTAAAGCAATTCAGAGAAATCTGAGGTACAGTGGACCAAGGTCACTAAGTGTACGTGATGAAACTTTGTTTTGGCTGGCCTAAGGAAGAGACATAAATAGTGCTTCCCAGGTTCAGCATCACAGTTCCCTGTCTTCTCCTCACTTCCCACACAGACTCAAGGGAATATGGGGAATATGCTGGCAATACGTGGCAGTAGAAGGAGGAAAACCAAGATTTATAAATTGAAATTCAAGTAAAGGAGGTTGCAATTTGCTCTTGAATCCAAACCAGAATGTAACCTAACTATACTGGTCTGGCACCAGTATAAACATGTCATCAGGCTGGTAAGTCTTAACAGCTTTATGTATCACTTTCAAGTGTTCCTCTAACATATTCACTGTAGGCTTGAAATTGTATTTAGAGGTTTAAACAAATTTTGAAAACTGATCCTTTACGGAAGATAACATCAAAAGGATTTTAGTGAAATCAGCAACCTTGCTGAAACCTGTGTGCAGCCCCATTTATTTTAATGTTACCAGGTCATTTACTATTAATTTCTACGTGACACTGTTCAAGAAAGAAAGGTGATGTAGGAAAAGACAGCATTGTACTATGAAGATAAATATCGGTATCTCCCTTAGCTATGCATGAAGGGCTTAAATATTGTAAACATGGCTGCTAGTATTTTATAATGATACACCTTATCATAGGTCTTGCAATATTATTGCATGATGGATGTAGTGAAGGTAAAGTACTGTGACAATCATATGTTGGTAATACTGACTGTGAAGGTTTATATTAAAAAGTTCATATTCTTTTAATAAATTTGGCATCACACACACCTGTATCCGAATTTTTGTTCATACTAATCCTTGAAGTTAGAGTTGTATAAATCAATGAAAGAGAAAGGCAAGGTCTACACAAGCTCACTTTCACTTACTTGTAAGAGATGCAGTGTGTATCTTGCAAAGTTATGGAATTATACATAAATGTATTTTGACCAACCATCCCTAAATAGAATTTGGATCATTGTTTCCTTTCACAGAGAGTCACAGAAAATGCTACCTAGAGAGAGTAGATCAATAAATTTATTCTAGCTTCACTATGAAGAAATAAATGTTTTAGTCACAGATCTCTCTGTACAACTACAAAAATCCTGCTGTCCGAGTAGTTGTTTCAAAGATGTTTCTGTCTTTCTGTACAGACTTGTATCTTTATTCCTCATCTATGACTTCAGCTTTACAGCATTTGCAATGAAATTAATAGCTTTGCTTTCTTACAGCTGAAGCTTTGCCTCTGTTTGTGTTTTTGTTCAGCACTTAACCTTCAGCAGAAAATGTTCTTATTCACAGACTTATATATTTAAAAACTAGTAATTCAGTTCCATTTCATCTTGATTCTGTATTTCTAGACACAATCCTTCACATACTTCAAAAAGAAATGTCTGCTGAGTATCACTAACTTATGACACTGATCTTTCTCAAACTGGAGAACATTTATTCAAATTGAACTTTGCCAAAATTAAAACAAGAAATTAAAGCCATTTTTTCCATTATTGGTTAGGGAAGAAGTGGTATAATTAGAAAATACTTCCTTTAAAAAAATAAGTTTGGTTCTTTTTTTAATCAAACAAACAAACAAACACCTCACAACAACAACAAGCCCAAACACCTCATCCCCACCCCCAAAGAACCAAAACCACCAAAAAAAAAATCAAAAAACCCAAACCCCACAAAATCAATCAAAAACCACAAGAACAAAACAAGAGCAAGTAAAGCTGAAATTTAACTGAAACTCCAGTATTTTATAACTGTATATAGAATAAGGGTAAAGCCCAAACTTTAAACTCTCAGCTTTCTTTCACACTATATTTCTAACCTTTCTAACCTAAGACTGTACCCACATCACAGTTTAAAGGTCTAGCAAGAATTACATGAAAATGGACTTTTGGAAAAATATTTGTAAAAAGCTTAAAATAATACATATAAAGGGCACAGAATTTCTATCCCAAGAGAGTGAGTATATACACAGATATGTATAAAAGCACCAACCAGATGAACATATGAAACAACTGAAATTACACATTCAATTTTTAAACTTGATAATCTTCCATATAAAAAAAATGTCAATAGTTAGAAAGTTAGGACAGAAAATTGCTGAACTGTATTGTCATGTAAAGTTAGCTCAGCACCTGTATTTTTTTTTCAGAAATTTTATGACAGAAAATTTCATGAGAATTACAAAATTTTCACATTTCTCTACCCATCATCTCACTTCTCAGAATTGGTAAGGTTTTCTTAGGTTTGGTATAATTTTTTGTCCTGAGATAATGCTGCTTGGATTAGAAATACATTACTATTTATTTATTTTCCTAACCTACAAAACAATTTGTTCTAAGAATTTCCAGAGTGCATCTTCATTCTTTCAGTTTAGTCTTTTGTTGTTTAAGCGATGGCCACTAAAAAGTAGAGTTCCCATGGCATAAAGAAAGTACTAGCACTCTCAATCCCATTGAAAAGTCAATACACTTTTTTATAAGATTGTATTTTGTGTGCATATTGTGCAATAGCGCTTAACAACTCAAGTTCCATCAAAACCACTTCCCAATAAGGTAAAACTACACTCTGCAAAAAGTTAGTGTGGTTTATTTCACGGTAGTAGTTCATGCAGTAGATGAGTTTCAGGTGAAGTTTAGAGAGAACATATTAAAGAAGGCAATCCAGTTGAATTTGGTCTTGATATGCTTCATTCACTTAATGAAGTGATTTATATATGATCCTACTCTAAGACAAGTTTTGAAGATACTGAAAGTATTTTTTTTCCCCAGAGGTTTTGAAAACCTAGAGGAAAACTTTTAAAGTAATAAGAATTCCAAATAAAATTCCATTCAAAAGCAAACTCAATAAAAGTAGTTAATAATTAGAAATCAAACTTATCTTTTCTTCAGGTAAACAGTCTATCTTCTTCCTCTTCAGCAATTACTAAAGTTTAATTCTTTTATTTACAGGTACATATCAGAATTAAAATTGTATATCCAATGAAATTTCAAACCGTCACCCAAACAAATGACCTCACAACAACTTCAGCTATAAGAATTCTATAAGCAGTCCTGGCTACATGCCTTGGACACAGGGCATTCATCACTGTCAACAACTGTAATAAATAACCTGACAAGAACTACCTCCATCACAAATTTGATTATATATGTTCAAAGAAGAAAAAAAACAATGCACTCTGTATGCTCCATTAGCAAGAAAATTATCTTTAAGAGATATGCAAACCAAAGCTATCCAATTTTAATAGGAATCCAACATCACTTCCTGCCATTTTAAGAACTGTGATTTTCATGTCATCACTGCTTGATTAAAGTACAATAAGGGGAACTTTTTTTTTTTAATTGTCGTAATTTAATTTTTATAAACTTTTTGGCTTTTTTCTTTGTGACCATTGGAGAGTGCTTTGTTATTAATTTAATGCAGCTGCCTTCCAATCCCAATGATGGGTCAACAAACAAATCTCCTAACCATAATTCAAGACAAGTGTCAGACATACCAACATGTCTATATAAAAAATACCTTAAAATATATATATAAAAATATAAAAAATACATTAAAAAAGTGTGCCAATCAT
>NW_010271498.1:0-3472 GCF_000690775.1 Eurypyga helias
TGGGGCCGGCGCGGGAGGCCGGGCTGCCTGCCCGGGTCCAGGCTGAGCCGCGCCGCTGCGCTGAACTGGGACACCTTAGCGCTGCCCTCTGCCTTGAAAGAGGGTGCCTCGTCCAGCTTGAACAGCGGCTAGTAATAAAGACTTTTACAACGTGGGCAACATATTTCGATTTAAAAGGGAGTTCTACGGTGTTACATGGGAAGAATTATACTAGTAAATACAGGTATTTGTGGAAACATTCTTAGTGGGGTGATGCATTACATAACTGTGCTTTTATTTTCAAATTTGAAAGTACATACCCTACACCAAGCCTAACCTAAATATTTTTAGTCTTAGCACCCTAGATTTACAGTGTTTTTTCCTGATAGTGTGTTCAGGTGCAACGCTGTCACATGTTTACACTGAAGATGTTAGTACACTGCCTGTGTAAGCAAACAGTATTGCTGGATGTTTTGTTGTTTCAGGTTCCTTTGGGGGGTTTGTTGATACCACCTGCAGTATTTGACTGCGACTCGTGATGGTTGTTGTACCTCCCCTGATTTTGTTTACAAAACAGTGATACAGAGTAGCAGTAAGTTATTGTTTAAAAGTATAATGCGGATTTTAGTGATGTTAATGAAAGGAAGGTGATTTGCATTATGTATCTAGGAAGAGTTTTCTAAGATGGTACCTTGTGGTTCACCTGTCTTCGTACAGAACATACTGGTTTTAGTATTGCTATTGTTTTACTGTTTAACATTAGAGGTGGTTTCACTACAGGGACAGAGGAAAGGTCTGACTGAAGTTTACAACTAAATATTTTAATAGGAAACTAACTTGAAAGCCTGTTAACACTTGTAAGATTCTTAGCAACTCTTTTAGGCCAACCAGGTAATTTTGTAATTAGTCATCTGTTTGTCATTGCTGAAGGACAGTAACTTCAGTGTTTCATTTGTATTCTGCTCTTTCTATATATGTGAAAACACCTGTGGATGTCAGCTGTCCCATCCAATGTAATTACATTGTAGAAACAAAACCCAACCCATACCTTTTTTAGCCTGTACATTTATGCTATTCTTCCAAGGGCTTTTGTCTTTGTAATATATCTCAAACACATTTGGGAATCATTTGCTTTAGGAGAATAATTGACATTGATAATTATTCAAGGATATGTGTGAGGGACTGAGAGGATGGAACTGTCAATTACAGTGGCAAAGTTTGTAGGTGGGTAAGGTACTTGAATTAGTATCAGAGGAGCAATGTTGAAGAAAAACACAAGGAAGCCAGAGTCATAGAATCATAGAATGGTTTGAGTTGGAAGGGACTTCAAACACCATCTAGTTCCAACCCCTGCCATGGGCAGGGACACTTTCCACTAGGTCAGGTTGCTCAAAGCCTCATCCAGCCCGGCCTTGAACATTTCCAGGGATGGGGCATCCACAGCTTCTCTGGGCAGAGATCCTTACAGAGAATTTAAAGATGTGAATACTTACCAGGTGCCTCAGGGGGATGTTGTAAGTTGGGTACTGCTTGAGGGAAGCCTTGAGTACGTTGAAAGCGAAACAAAAAGAGCTGTGGAACATCTTAGAATAAAGGATGCCGAAGGAGAAGGTAGCAGTGGGAAGAGGAGGGGCTATACAAGGAGTGTATGCTTTCTTTTCATGGGAGAATCCTGGTACTGGTATCAGTTTATACAGCTTAATAAGAAATGTACGCTTTAGGCTCCTGGCACCTATGCCTGTTCCTCCATCAGTCCCTAGGTTTGACCATTGTTCGCTCATGTTGCTCACCTAAGAAATGCTGAAAGCAAAGGAAGTGTGTATTTATTGTAGTATCTCTGCCAAGACTTCCATTTAGGTCCTGATCAAAATATTTCATAGCAAACCAAATATTAGTGAGGTTAACCCAACGTCTTCTGGAGAGCAAGATTTATGAGGCCTGCTAATGAGAGGGAAGTGGTTGGATAGAGAAGCTGGTTTGGATTATGTATCTCCTGGCAATGTCTCTGTTCTGGAGAATTAAATCCTGAATAAAAGTTCTTGTTTTGCTATAATTGTGTACAGTTAAATGCTATTTATCAGAGGCCCAGTGATTGGCTTTTCTTTTGTAATGATGCAGTATGTTTCTTATATGTGATAAACTGTTCTCTCTCAAATTTTCATGTGCCTGGCAAATTTTGATTTATGATGTTACAGAGGAATGTTTCTCTTCCAAGTACATGTGGTAGAAATTCTTTATTAGAGTGAAGTGCTGTCACATAGCAATTTCCACTTTGCAGATCGCTCAATTGGATTGAATAAGATTGAGTTGTGTAGCAGAAATGAGGTTGTTTATGCTAGTATTTGGTGTTCCAAGCCCAAGAGGAGGATGACACATTTCTTTCCTGGGAAGAGGGTCTAAAAAGAATTTGGGAAACAATAGCTAGAAGTTAATTACTTAGCTGTTTTAAAAAACACCATGTTGGGGATACTAGTGTCCTGTGGAATATTCCTTCAAGTCTGAAGTGGACAGAAAAACATGATTGTTCTTAAGTTTCTAAAGACATCTTTAGAGATGTTGCATGCCATCGGCTTCTTTAGTCTTCCCCCTAGCAAATACGGCTTCTGTGCCTAAAACCAGAGCTGTTGGAGATGATGTTGCTCATTATCTGGAAGGGCATTTCAATGAAGCAGTCCACTGGGGATGTGTTTTGCTCATTTGTGTGTGTTTTAATTAGTATAGTTTATAGTTATTTTAATTCTTTTTTCTTTAAACTTCTGATCAGCTTGCAGTAAAGTTTATTTTGCTGGGTGGAGGAAAGGTACCCCATAAAATAAAATCAAACACAAAACTCTTATTTGGTAGGTTATGTAGGCTATTTTGTCCTTTTAAACTTGGGAAGAAAACTGTTCTGCTTTTAGAATGTTGATCTTTATTATTCACAGGTTAAAAGTTCTCCTTCAGTGCAAGACTTCTCAAGACTTACTTAGTCAAAGTTGGGGTTTTGTTAAGTAAGTTTCAATGCAAGAGATGACAAGTTCTAGTAACTACCTTTAAATGCTTCCTCTTGCCACTCTTGGCATATTAAGACCCTCTGTCGTTACCATGTGAAAGATAAGATGCTCAGCTAGTCTGAAGTATTATTTTCTTTTACTTTAAAAGGATTACATTGATGGGTCCTTGGGGTAGACCGCTAAGCCCAGTTCACAATTACCTTATGTAGCTGTTTATGCTAATTTATATTACTATGAAACCAGAACTGACTACAGTGAATGTATTCCACAGGCATTACTGTTATGTTTGTACAGCTCCCAGCACAGCTGGGACCCCAATCCAATAAAGTTATTGCTATACAAATAATAAATGCATCAATATGCACATATTTGAATATTCACAAGGGCTTTTACAGAGAGATTCATGCAGAATTCCACGTTTGTGGGACATGTTAGACAAAGTGGTAAGGAAATACAAAGCTTTAAATAACACAAAGCTTTGCATGTATTTTATTTACAAG
>NW_010271498.1:3496-31907 GCF_000690775.1 Eurypyga helias
TGAGATTTCAATGAAAAGTCTTATTTCCTGCATTGTCCTCACTTTTGCTGGCTGGAAAACAATGTATGTTTACAAGATAAAATAGGTTGCTTCAACTTATTAATAGGCAGGAGAAAATAGGCAACTATTCTCAGAGCACTTAAGAGCAGGGGAATGATTTTAGGGTTAATGCTTAAAAATGTCATCCATACCAACAAAGTGTATTAGCTTTAACATTGTCTTATCATAGTTTGTTCAACTATTATGTTAATTTCTTGTTTCCTGTTATTGTTCTGCCTCTGAAGATATAAAAACATACAAAATTTTCTAATTAACAGATTAAAAAGATTCTTTTAGAAGTTGTATTTAGGAAAATTAAAGTTGATGGAACAGCTTAGATGCAGTTAAATAAGCTTCTTGTCATGTCATATTTCTGCTTAGGTAAATGGTGTGCAGATTTTAGCAGAATCAGCAGCCAATATGCCAGTAGCAATTTTTGTGTTAATCACTTTATTGGCCCTTCCCATTATTAATGAGACAATAATTAAGAAATAGTGTTGATAGTCACATAACACATCATTTGTATATTGGAAATGGTCAGGTAGAATCCTTGCATATGCAGAATAAAATACGAGAAAGAATGAGTGGCAAGTGTTCCTTGCTTTTAAATTCATCACATTCAAAAAACTAATGCTGGAGCCATTACAGTAATGGACTCAGCAAATGAAGGAGAACCAAGACATACACACTTTATTACTGGAGGGGTAATTTTCTCTCCATCTGTAATGGCAGCAGTGCCTAGTATTGATCAGACCATCAAGATACTAATCCTCTGTAAAATTACTTGTTATAACTGAAAATGTGTTAATCCAAATCAGTCTGTGTCCTGACTTTCTACGTACTATTGAATAGAGACTATTAGATGGTTTATTTTTTGTGATTTAAAGCCTTTGTATTGATAATAGTGGGAGCTTCCTTCGCAAGAGTGCGTGCTTAATCTTAGCTATGGCCTAGGGTTGTCTTTTTGTTTTAACTAGAACATCACCCACTTAATTAAGAGGTGCGTGTATATCTTGCAGCTCTGAATTATATTGGTACTTTAGGCTCTGTAGATTTATTAAACATGTTGTTTTACATTCAGTCTCTTGTTTTTCCTGTAAATAAGAACAGATCTATGCTTCACATATTAGAATCTTCTCAGATCTTGGAGCTAAGGATGTGAGGAGCATGGATACTGAGAACACCAATTCATGTTTTGTTGACTGTGGTGTGTAAGGCTATTGTGTATGAGAGTAATGTAAGAGAAGCCAAATTCTAGGGGTGTAAAGGTTTTCAGTTTACTCTGATCCCAGTCATCCACTACGTGAGACAGTGGCATGGGAGCTGTGCGTATTCCGTATCCAAATATGTACTCTAGGGAAGACTTCTCCTTTTTATTTTTTTCCACTACCCCCACCACTGCCTCATCCATGTTTTCAGTCTTGTGTATTATGACTGTAAGCTCATGTCTGTTACTTGTATAGCCTCTAGCCAACTAAAGTTTTGTCTCAGTTGCATCCCGCGAGTATAATAGCTGTTACAGGTACACAATACCTCATAGGACATGGCTGCATGAAATGGTTCCATTAATCCTGACCTTTCATTAGACGACTTACATGGGCTCCGACCACATGATAGTCACTGCTATCTCAACAGCTTTGGGGCCCAAGAAGGCCCCTAGAAGTGGGACAAGATGCAGAACTGGTTGCTTATTTTAAAGACTGGTAGTGTTCCATGCATTTTAAGCTTTTTTGGTTGTAGTGTCAACCTGATTTTTGCTCTGGCAAAATGAACAGCATGTTTATGCAAGTCTACCTGGACTTGTGCAAAGCATTTCACAGTGACCTGTGTGACATCCTTGTCTCTAAAATTGAGAGTTGTGTATTTGACGGATGGACCACTCAATGGATAAAGAGCTGGCTGGATGGCCGCACTCAGAGAGTGGTGGGCAACGGCTCGATGTTTGACTGGAGACCAGGGACGAGTGGCGTTCCTCAGGGGTCGGTGTTGGGACCTGTGTTGTTTAACATCTTTGTCAGTGACGTGGATGATGGCATCGAGTGCACCCTCAGCAAGATTGCCGATGACACCAAGCTATGTGGTGCCGTCGACACACTGGATGACCTCCCGAGGGACCTGGACAGGCTGGAGCGGTGGGCCTGTGCCAGCCTCATGAAGTTCCTCAAGGCCAAGTGCAAGGTCCTGTACCTGGGTCGGGGCAATCCCAAGCACAAGTACAGGCTCGGTGGAGAGTGGATAGAGAGCAGCCCTGAGGAGAAGGACCTGGGGGTACTGGTGTACAAAAAGCTGGACAGGAGCTGACAGTGTGCACCAGCAGCCCAGAAAGCTAACCATATCCTGGGCTGTATTCAGAGAAGCCTGGCCAGCAGGTCAAGGGAGGGGGATCTATCTCTCTGTAGCCCTCAACAGAAGAAGGATATTGACCAGTTGGAGCGAGTCCAGAGGAGGCCGCAAAGATGTTCAGAGGGCTGGAGCCCCTCTGCTGTGGGGACAGGCTGAGAGGGTTGGGCTTGTTCAGCCTGGAGAAGAGAAGGCTCCGGGGAGACCTTATTGCAGCTTTCCAGTACCTGAAGGGGGCCTACAGGAAAGCTGGGGGGGACTTTTTACAAGGGCCTGTAGCAACAGGACAAGGGGTAATGGGTTTTTTAAATTGAAAGTGGGGAGGTTTAGATTAGATATCAGGAAGAAATTCTTCATGGAGAGGGTGGTGAGGCACTGGAACAGGTTGTACAGAGAACTTGTGGATGCCCCATCCCTGGAAGTGTTCAAATCCAGTGTTCGATGTGCAGTGTCTAAAAACATGATGATAATTGTTTACATTCTTTTTCAAGTATTTCTATAAATTGTGATATTCAGTAAAATTAAAGTAAAATAGAAAAAAAGAAGAGGGAATCTACATTATTGAAATCATTCCTGTTTTCTGTAGAAAACAGAACTTCACGTGGAGTGAATTTTGGTTTTGAATGAACATATTTCTGAATAGAAATATTTTGCAAGTTGTTAGCAGTTGATTCAATTTCAGAAAGCTGGGTAGTCTCTGATGTAGGTCACTCAGACCCTTTTGTCTTTTGATTGTGAATTTAGCTTGTAATCCTAGAAGTTTCAGATGGAAATCTACATTTTTGGAATGAAGCTATAGTGAAATGTCCCTGCTGGAGGTGCAGTACTGGGCCTACTTTCACTTTTACTTAGAGATTTGGAAAACATTTAATTAATAATAATTCTACTTTTCCCTTTAAGAGCAGCTGGGATTTAGTTTCATCTGTCGCAGGTCAGTGAAAACTAGCCAGGCCAAATAGTGAATGCCTGCTGAAGTTTGTTTCTGTCCCCAGTGCAATTGGTGGTTAAACTTACCCAGCCTTGAGCTGAAGCAGGATTGGGCTCTCATACTTTTAATAATTCATCTGTTTCTTAAATTATTTAATTAACCTTAAATGACCAAGAGCATCCAAAATGTCAGTTGTCTTACTTTCATCTGAGACTAAACAGCACTATAGTGTATTACTGTATTCTATGAGGTTCACTAGTGAAGTGCAAAACATGGTTATGAATATTTATTGGCACTTAAAGTATGGGACAGATTAAACATTTTTTAGCCTTACTATTGGAGGAAACTCTGCTCTACCTTATTTAGCCTAACAGTTTTGTGCCTCTGTACACATGCTACACCACTTTCTAAAAGAATTATGTCTTTATCTTGTAGAACTTGTTCAGATTCATTTTGCCCTTTTATCTGCTACTCATCCCACCATTTTTGTTTAAGACTGTAAAGTTACTTTAGTGTAACTGCTGTTGTCACCTTTGCCCTCAGCTAATCAAATAGTTTACCTTGAGGGAAGCATTTATCTCCCACTTTCATTATTATTATTTTCGTAGCTGTAAAGATATATATTTTATGTCTCCAGAAGGCTGTAACAGTGAAACGAGGTATTGATCTGCTGTATTTGGCAATTTCTTTCCACCTTGCCATCGATATCATGTCAGCCTCTGTCTGTACTGTGGTTGACCTCACAAATAGCTCTTTATGTTCCCATTGGATTCAAATGATATACTATGCTCAAAACTAAATCAATGAATGATTATAAAGTTTAGTATTATTTCATAACCCCCAGGCAACTGGTGCTTCATGCAGTGAATACCTGAAAAGGGACCTGATTAAAATATGTTGCTGATTGTGTTCTAAGGTTTAAAATTGTATTGAAATCAAACATCCCATAATATTAAATTCAGGGTCTGATTTGCATATTTCAGTACAGATACTAATATTACTGAAACTTCTGCCTGCAAGTCACCAGGGAGACTCCAGTCTGTAATGGCAAAAGATTTTAGTTAAAGCAAATCCTCCCACTTCTGATGCGTGCAGAGTCCTCTGTTTTGAGTACAAAGATTTCACATGTTGGATCTTGCCAGTGAGAGATCATGACTGTTATGCTGTACATGCTTTTAAGGAAAAAAAAAAATTGAGGTAAAGATCAGATAAGGTTTTGATCTCCAAGAAGTCAACAGTAAATTTAAGCAACTTTGGGATTGGAAAGCCTTGCTATTACTGCTCTGTAGGAGCATACATCTTAGGTACACTGCTAACAGTCTAACTAGTAAATGTCATGTTCAAATACATATATAATACTTTTTTTTTTTTTTAACTCTGAATGGAAATAGGATTTTCACAAGCATTGAAAGGACTTTAGAAGCCCAGTGCTGTCAATACTGAATGAGCGCTTGAGTTGGGCAAGAAGCTTTTAAAGATCTGAGTGTTGTCTCAAAGCAGTAGGCCTCTTGAAATGTACATCTGTATTTGGAAAGGACTGACTGAAGATTGCGTACAAAAGGATAGGCTTATGCATATTAATTAAACAATAGTTTGTGGATCTGGAAACAATTTGCGTTTGACTGTATTCTCTTCTGATTTTCTTATACATTTACTTCTAACATGAATGATATCATTGCAGCAGGTCATGATGCTCTTGCGCTCAAAGAAAATAATTCATTGTCTGGTACCTAAATCATGTGATGGCAAACAACTGCAGATGGTAAAATATCGAACGGTGCGCTATGGTGCGTGTGTATGTACCTAATCACAGAATGAAAACGCAACAAATCATTTAATCCACGGAAATGATGTAGGAGAAAGTTATTTGGAGCCTTCGTTACAAACAATGCATATGAACAACAGCGAAATTACCATCTTTCTGGGTTGGAAAGCTTATTTAGTCAGAATTTAGTTAGAAATTTATAATAAACTTTGAAGAAAACGAGCATTTGTCAAACATAACACTCTAGCAAGAAATTTATGCAGTAAAATTGTGGAGAGATTTTCCCGTGAGATAGATTTAGAGTAGAGTATTTCAATTATTTATCCTGACTCCATCTAAGTGGCATATTTTAGTATGCAATGTAAAACCACTGGAAATTATACCAAAGCTCTGATCAGTTTGAAATTGTTTTTATAAGCCTGGAGTTTTTCTGAGATGTAGAAGAAAATTTTTTCATGTACTGCAGAAATTACGAAATTTAAAAAATCCACTCTTTCTTCTATTCAGGTAGGAGCCAAAAGGTAAGTTTTACTAAATTTGTTATTTCCGGTTTTGTATTTGTGTAGTATAATGGGACCTACCTGGTAGGAGACAAGGTCAAAAGGCAGTTCCATTCCCCACTTACCAGCCATTCCTTTATCAGTCATGTTAGTTTGCTTAGACTTCTCCCATTCCTTAGAACAGAAACCATTAAGTTTTTGTGTTTCCAAGCTAGGAAACCTTCTCATATGCACTTTAATTTCTTGAGCTTCTGCTGCTGTTTCCTGAAAAACTGTCCTGTGATATAATCAAATGGACACTATCAATCTTGATTCAGTGGAAGGTGTTAATGGAAAGTATTTATGCATAGGTAAGAACGAGATAAAAGCAGTATATAACAGAGGTCTTAGTGATGTTCTAGCCTAAACTCTTACAGTAAACGGTAGGTGTTGGTCAGCCTTCCCTGAACTGTTTAAAAAATGTCTTACGTTATTGAAGTATTTGTACTCACCTGTGGCTCTTTACTGTATCTTCTCATCTCGTATTCCTGTATAAGTTTCTCCTCACAAAACATCTCTGTAGCAGGGAGGTGTTTTTTCCTCTTCTACAAATGGAAATGAAAATGCAGAGAAATTTCTCATTATTACAAGTAAATTGGTGGTGTATGATAGGCATCAGGTACCCTGCCTACGTGCCTTGTGACGAAGTGGTGTGTGTGTCAGTTCGTTTGGACAGGGTTTGACTCCCTGAAATAGCAAGAGTGTGCGCAGACACGCACTGTGCAGCTCATGAGAGTCGGGAAGTAGAGTATGTGTGCTGTAGCGTTGCGTGCTTCAACAATGAAGAGTGAAGTCAGGACATCCAGAATGTAAGATCTGGAAATCTCAGACCGATACAGAAGGGCTTCTGAATAGTTTTGGACCTCATTGCAAGATAGAAAGAGAGGAAGCAACTGGGGAAAACTGATGTGTGACCAAGCAAGTCCTCTAACAATTAAAGCATGCTTTTTTCTTCCTCCCACCCTCATAGAGTGTAAAAGACATTGATGAGCTTTCCCCCAATTTATGATTTCTGCAATAGATAGGACCCTTTTGCCTCTGTAGAAAAGCCTTGAAATTTATCTTTCAGTTCAAAATAAGTTGAATTATGATTTTATACTTCTGGCTTCCTGAAAGCCATTCACTGTGATTGTCACAATAGGTTGGTCATTATCTATGATTTTAAAAGTGTTAATAGTGTTACATGTGCAGTACAGCATATGAATACAGTGCCTGACTTAAAGAGTTCGTGCTGTGTGTGTGTCTCTGTGTGACAGACAAGTGGTTTTATGCTTCATGGTCCAAATGTATTTCTCATAAATAGTGACAATTCGTTTTCTCTTTAGTTTGCAAAGCACAGTTTGTGAATAGGGCCTTTAATGTGTTGGTGTCATGACAGAGATTGGTACAAAGCAGTAATGTCACAAGCAGGACGATACCAGTGACCCAGCAAAAAGAAACAAGCGCTTTGCATGTTGACCTGTTTTGTTAAAGGGCAATATTTGGCCCTGTAAGTGCAGGAGAGATGGACTGTTCATGAAAAGGGCATGGAGACCTAACCCATATGATCCTTTGTCAGCCTGATTAAATTTAGTGTCAAGCATTCATTCATATGAAAGATGAGCGGCATCACTGTTTATCTAATAAAAAAAGTATTTCTATTTTTCCTGAAGTATTTTATATGTTAATAGAGGCAAACGTGAATATGATCACATAATCTAAATGTGTAAGTAAAAAATATGCATCTTTACTGGCAATGGGTTAAAAGTCAGATGTATGTGTTTTATGCAAAATAATGCAATTTCATTGTTAATCATGCTGTTCAAGCCATAACTCTACACAAAACAGTGCTTTTAAACAAATAGAAAATACTGTTATTGTACTATTTATTACAGAATGGCTTCAGATATTTAGAGACTGATGTAAAGTCTTTATTTGCAGGCTTTAATGTATGTTGCTATTGCCATATTAATATAGAACTATGGAATTAAAATTTCAGGTGACTGTGTTAGCCCTAATTATAAGGTGTTAGGATCTGCTTTTAATACTGGAAGAAAACACAGTGTTTAAAAAAGGGGTATGACAGATGTAATTTTGGAAATAAATGCATGCCTTTACAAGAAACTGGAAGAATTTCTTGTGAAATAATTGGATTTCTCTTACATATTAAAAGAAATACAAGGAAAAAGTTTAGATGTGTTCCCCTCACCCTTCCTACCCTGCCAAATCTGGCTTGCTTAAAACTACTGCTGGGCCTTCTGTTTAACATTATACTTTGCATGCATTTGTGATCTGAAATAAAAAAAAAGTCAAATTTGAGAGAGACAGTTTGAATGGCATGCTGTCAGTATGGCTCTTCATGAATTGGCAGTGATCTCATTTAGGACCTTCAAATATGTGTCTGCCTGGACAGAATGAGAACATTTTGCATGTTCTTCAGAAGACAACCACTCCTTGCTGCCTCACAGTATTCAGTGGTGCATGACAGTTGCCCTTCATTGCTGTCTTCTTCGAACTTAACCTTTGACCGTCCACTTAGTCGCTGCGCAACGGTTGCAGCAGGCCAAGATGTTCATGGATGACGGGCATCGGCCTGCAACGTGCTTGTCATGATTTGACTGTCAAAAGTATCCTGCCATTGGGCTTCATCAAGGTTTGAAACCTATGTGCAGCAGTCCATATTACTTAACTTCCAGGACTGTCAACAGAACTATCAAATGTGCATAAAAAATGTGTGTTGAATATGTCTTTGATCATAAAATAGGGACATATTTTGTGTGTGTGCTAAATGTATTCATATGACTTTCACAGGGCAAAGAGGTTGAATCTGCTGCCATGGTAAAAAGTGAACTGTTGTCTCCTGTGGTCTAAGTTTCAAATAGCACAATTTAGATTTGACCAGCTCTGCCAGTTAAACTCCCAGCTTGTCTTGCGTATCCTATCAGCTTTTCAGCCAGCAGTATAAGCAGCGAGATACTAGACCAGTGGTGCCTGAGGTTAGCTGTCAAACTGAAATGTTATTTTGGATCTTGCTGTAATGTAATATTATAGAAGGAGGTCAGGCTGTGTGATTTGTAAAGCAGTTGTGCGAGCTTAAAATGACGGAAATGTTTATTTCAGGTACTGTTTTTTGTCTTGAAAGAGTGAAGAGAAGATATTGTCTTAGGTTTCTTTATCATAAACAAGTAAAATGGTCATTTTCTCTCAAGTCCAAAATACAGTTCATAAAAGAGCATCAAAATTCATTATGAACAGCAGGAAGGCTGAAGTTCACTAAGTAATAAATGCTTGACATTGGAAACATTTAACAGGCAGACATACTGTATCTTCTGATAATGAGCGCTGAAGACATTTGGGGCTGAAACTCATGCTTAATTTAATGAATGGGAATTGTACCCCTGCGTTAATTAGGAACATAAGCTTGGTTTGTAGGTAAATCACTTATGCAAACTATCATATATTAACAAATATTTTGAATTGCTTCATGCTTGGAAGAGTCATATCCTGCTTCGTGTAATATTCGCTATTCACTTGGGCAAAACCCATCTGTAACTGCAGTTTATTTCATTGAATTTCAAACATGTCTGTTTTCTTCTCTCAAACTATACTAGTTCGTTTGCATTTGAAATGGTATATCAAAATGACATCACAAAATACAAATAGCAGCTTAAAAGAACGGAAATTGACTAGCGCTTGTTCATAATGACTTCCATCTAAAGCACAGAAACAGCATTATCTTGCTAACTGCCTATAAAATTATTTTTTTCTTATTTCAAAACATCTTGATGCTAATTTAGTAAAACCAGTAAAATCATAGAAAATGGGTAGTGGTTAGATTGCTTAGAAACGAGGAATGTTACTTTCACAATATTTTTGTCCTCTGTGTGCTTTCTGGACCAGGTTTTATTTTTTTTCTGTTTACAGTGTCACTTGCAAGAGACCCCAGTCCAGATGCACTGATCTAAAACATTAGATTATGTCATGGAGATCTTCTAGTCTTTGGTCTTTTTGCTCTTCATCTTAAATGTTTTTGCTGTTTAGTAACCATCTAACTCTTTGGTTTCAGCCTTTGCTAATGCATTATTATGTGCCTGATCTGAAATGGAGTATAAAATGCATGCATTGAAATGTGTGTTTGCTTACACAGGTCTACATGCATGCTGTAAATGTGCATAATTGTTTGCCAAACAAAGTGGTCTGTTGTTTTATGTTAAAATAATGTTCTTCTAAACACCTTATTCTGCTCATGAAGTTGCTGTTACTAAGTTTTGGGTTATGTTTCCCTCTTCTTTGATAGCTATGCAATCAGTCTTGGTGAAGGAGGACTGAATTCTGAAAGTGTATATATGCAAATATATAACAATTTACGTGCATTTAAGTGTACAAATAAATAATGAGCACTTAAATAATGAACAGTTGTGTTTGTTGATATATATGGTCTCTGAACTCAAGAACTACTTTCTTGGCCTCCACAGCTTAATAAAATGTTACCAGAACAGATAGAAGAATTGACCAGACTCTTCGAAATAATGTTATTTTTCATTTGAGAAACAAGTTGGTCTCTCTTGTACTGTACAGATCAACGTATAATTTCTAGTGGGAGTTAATACTGTTTGTAGTTGTGTTCCTGGGAAGATTTAGAATCTTAAAGCACAAATCTTATTATTTTATTATGGAATACCTGTTCTTCCTCTAACCAGGGGCTGCTCTTTTGTCCATTTTAATGTAACTTATGTGCAGAAGAAACTGAGCATCATTATGCAAATTATTGCAAGTGTGTTCATATCTTTAAATTTTTCCAAACAGAAAAAGTCCTTTTGTGAATGCTCTCCAGTCTGTGTAATAACTGAGCAGTTCGTGTTGATGTTCTTCCTCTTGCCCTGCAGATCTTTTTAACTTATCACTAATTTAGAAGGATGTGAAGAAACCAATTTATAAACACAAAATGCAACAAAAAGTAAGTTTCCATGTACTGAAGGTTACGTATTAATGGTTAGGGGGTGGCGTCTTTTCCCATTGACTTAAAATATATAAGGAACATTGCTATAAAGGGTTTTCCAACTTTCTTTAGGCATTAATATCAAATGCTTGAAAGTGAAAACACAGTGAATGAAGGCAACAGCAATTAAGTGTTGTTATTTTGTTTTGTGTTCTGAATTGAGTGCTTCCTGACTGAAAGCAGAATGTTTTAATCAAGCAAAGAAATTTCTGAAGTTGTTTTCAGGATGGCATGAGGTGTTCATGTGGTTATTTCAACTTCCCGAAGTGTTCAAAAGCTGCATACATGTACTCAAAGAGTTTAAACACCCATGATGCTCTCCAGTGTTACAGGAGAAAAATAAATCCTATTACCCAAAATAAGAGAGGTAGATACCTTAAGGGAAGTACTCTGTTGTCACCTATACTCTCTGCACTGCAAATACCAGCTTGTCACAAAGGTTGAGACCTTCATAGGGTATTCTTTGGGGGTACAAATCTGTCTCTCTTCTGACTTTAATGCAATAGCTGTGAAATATCCGTATTAGGTAAAATAGAAGTGAAGGCACCTTAAGGGCACTGAATTCTTATCTTTTTTTCGTAGCAGTGGTGTCAACATGTACTAAAATGTGATGACCTACTCTCCTCTTTGATAAAAAGGAAAATGACCTGTCTACTGTGGATGGTGATAGAGTTGCCTGGGGCAGATTATATTGTCACCTTCTTTAGTATTGGTGTGTAGAAAAATAAAAAAAGGCCAGGATATTTCTGTTTACTATAGAAGTATTTGACATTTCTAGCTACTGATAAAATATAGTCGGGGGTAGAAAGAAGGAACTGGTTTATGCTGCTAAACAAGGTTGTGAAGAAATGTAGGTATTCTTTATTGTGTGAGCCCTTGGTATCACAGAACACATGATGCGTATCAAGAGATTCCTTCTGACCACTTCAGACACTCAAGGTTCGAGTTCTGCATTTAACCCTGCTTTCTACTTGTCTGTGGCCTTTTGGTACACAAAAGCTGACATCTCTGGAGTCACATTTTAAATTCTGGTGTACTTGTCTACAGTGTAATTTAGTTTAATCATGCAGTTAAGTAATACAAGTAACAGTATTTCTTATATTCTGGTAATAATTGGTGTCCTATTCAAGACCTTTTCCCGTATCATTCCAAAGCATTTATAGTTTGTAACACTTAATTTAGCAGTCACTATCATTAGTCATTTATTATAAATGGGAGTGATGAAATATATAAATAACCGAGAGTTGGTTTAAACTGTAGAGCTGGATCATCTCAAAATGTTAAATGTACTTTAAGCTATTAGCAATATTTCTATGGCACTTGGTAAATTAAATTAAGGTACTCTTCATACTAATCAGAAACTAGACTTAAGGATGAAGGAAAGATTTCTGTTATACTCTCTGTCGATATTTAAGAGTAGGGTGTGTTTCAGCATTCATTTGCACTTTGCAAGATGGTGATGAAATGCAGAAGATAGTGCTTATGTGAGTTCCTCAAATTTTGGTTTTGAAAGCTCAAAGATTTCTTTCTCTGCTGTGATGAAACAGGCCCACAAGTTAGATTTGTTTACAGCATCCTCCTGGAAGTGCAGGATATTTTACCAGTGCTTTACTGGGAGCTTTATGGGCCCTATGCCTGACTCAGCCACTTTTGCTTTTTTAACTGATAAGGAATAAATAGGTACTGAGAATGAATCAGTAGTTTGTTGAGATAATGAAAGTCTGTTAAGCTAGCTTTATTTGGTGTAACTTTTGAAAATTGAAAAATAAATGATCAATTTAAATTCTGGCCCCTTCAGTTGGCTAATTTGGTGCTTGCTGACTAGTGTTAAAAGGAGAAAAGTTTTGTTGGCACAGGAATTGAGACTTCAGGGGACAGGGAATTGATTTCTTACTGCCAAACTGATAGTTTATTTTTTCTCATTTCGCTAATGTCTCTGGCCAAAACATGCATCTTTTTGATAAGTGAAGCTATGATATCCATGAGAAAATGTGAAAAAAAAAGTCTTTAAAAGGCATGGAAAACTTGTAAAGAAAGTGTAAAAAAACCACAAATTTTGGTCTGGTTTCTGCTGTTTGCAAATGAAACTCATACAACTATTTGTATCTTAAAGCTCTAAGTATTCATAAAGAAGGTAGAAATCTGTTGGTATTGGGTTGAATTACAGTACAATAAGATGAAATGTTAACTCATTAAAACCTAATCAATTCACTGGGTCTCATTAGTTCCTGAAAATCCTGGCATTATATTCTTCTTCTGAAGACTATGCAATTTAACTTCTGTTTTCTCTAATTGTTTAGAGAATTTTTTTTGAAGCACATAAAAGAGGAGATAACTGTCAGACAATTCAGAAGAAGGACTTTAAGAAGACAGTTCTTCTCAATGTATTGAAATGGTGCTTATGCTGGGACAGCTTTGCTTTAAAAGGCCGCAGTTTCCTTAAAGTTGGTGCTGTGCCATGGTATCAAGTGCTATAAGGTTGACTTCTGCTTGGAGGTATTTTGAGTGTGATGAGCTGATGGATTAAATCAATTTTATTGTAAACTATTTAAAGTGTAGCACTATCTGTGGAAATATCATATTAATGCATATATCTTTTGGTATGGTTATAAACTGATACATGGATTAAACAGGGAAAGAACAGTTAAGTCCCAAGAATTTGGATTTATCAAGTGGTGTAGAATGTTTTTAATTATACCCTAGAAAGGTAGTAGCTTGATATAAAACAAAAGCTTATTGCTTTAAAGAACTTCACTCTTTCGATATCTAAGTGTATCTAGAATTCAGTATTACATTGGCTCATACTTGACTGACCCTCATTTTACATGAGTTTATAATTTAAATTGTTTAGAAATTTGCATTACCAAGCCCATTTGATATATCATCTCTTTTGTTTGTTTCATAATCAATAGGGTTTTTAAATTTTTTCTTTCAAATACTTTTATTGCAAGGAATTAAAATCAAAAAGTGGAGATAATCCAGTTAAAAATAAATTAGAGAATGAAGTGGGTAGTGGAGGCAGGCACTGAGATGAAGGAACAAAATAAGAACTCAGCAAATAGGGACTTGCTCGAAGATAGTAAAATATTAAGGCAATGTGATTTTTTTTTGGGGCGGTGGGAAGGTTAAATAAGAAAAAAGTGGCACAGAGTTGAGTGATGGAGAATCAATAAAATGTGAAATAAAAAGCCAGACACCTAGTGGATTCCAGTCTAATATCCTAGCATTTATTTAACTGGAATTAATCAGTGACTATTATGTAAACTATATATAAATTAATTTACATGTGTGTTTTGCTGTTGAAAAGATTTACTCTCATTTTCCGAAGAGGAGCTGTTACTGTAAGGAAGTGTGAAGGGTGAAGACTATCAAACTCTCACACTAGCATGTCTGGAGAGAGATGGTTGTGACTGCTCTGCCAAACACTAGGAGGAACAAGTCTATTGCAAACCCAGCAGCCTGCTTAGGAGAACAGTTTTGCTCCTCTCCTCCTTGTTTCCCTGACCTTAAGTTATACTGGAACTAAATTTTGGAAAAAGAAGGTTGTGGTTAATGCTGTCTTTTTATGTTCAGATGAATTCTGGTGAGGCTGTTTGGCAGTGTAAATGCATCAAATATTTTTAAGGGCAAATAATTTTTTCACTTGGGCATCTGCCAATTCTTGTTTTGTGAAAGGTAGTGAGCAAGAGTAACTGACACTGAGGGGCAAATAAATGAAGGGGTTTTTTTAATCTTGGAATGCTAACATAGCTACAATTAAAAAAAAAAAAGTGCAAACACACAGTTGGGGAGTACATGCAGCCTGCTCTTGCATAAGTACCTGCTGGACCTCAGCCACCGAGTCCCTTAGAGAGGTACCTGGCTGAAAAAGTCTGAACTATTCTGTCAGAGGAGGGAATGTTTAGGACCTCTTCACTTATTTTTAGAAAATCTCCTTTGCATGTGAATATTCTGTACTCTTGGGGCCCTGGGCCTAATCTTCACTCCTTTCTAATTTAGTTTTGGAAATCTTTGTTTGAGAATTCCAGATTTCATCATGTGCATAGTGGCAGAACTTTGCATGCATAATAAAAGCTCAGTGACTTTTTGACAGTGCCACTGGCATGATTAATTCCCAAGCATAATATATTCAGTCATCCTGTGCATATGCAGTGACAATATAAGCAAAGGGGAATGAAGGATCCCCATGGATGGTGCCTGGGAGAGAGCTCTTGTCTTGCTGTCAAATATGTTTGCTTCTTCATAACTCCCCACAGATCTCTTTCACCTTGGGCTCTGTGCCAACTGCAACATCTTCCCCATCTGGTCAGTACCATGAAGCTGGACCACACCTCAACCTCTTTCATCTCTAGCTGGCAAGTTTGTGTGACTCTTGGTAAAGTGACAGAAAATGCAAGAGAGATGGTGATTTCCGAAGGAGCCTTTATATAATAATCCCTGGTGTTTCCCCCATTGAGTCTTTTCCTGTTAATAAATTAGTACCATTTACAGAAAGCCATGCCCTGTGCTCTGACTGCAGAAATTTTGTATCAGATGACTTAGAGCCTCATATCCTAAATATTAGGGCTTTTATTGTGATCATTCTTAGAAATGAGCCTGACTTTTCTTGGCTCATCTTAGTGTTACGCAATTGTGTTTGCATTATGCCATATAGTTTTCTGCGCTTCTACAGATAATGTCTAGGCATTAATACATGTACAGTTGTAAAAACATCAGGATATTGGAAGTAATTAAAAGATTTTTAACGAAGTCCACCAAAGCTATCAAACTAGAAAATTACCTCAGTCCCTTTTCTGACAAGAGGAGTTGTTCTTGCAGGCTCTAAACTGGGATCATGTAGTACCTGTAAATGTTAACAAGAAGCCTTAGAGAACTTGTACTGACAAGCCAGTACAACTTCATGACATTCTGCTGGCAAAACTGTGTATGTCATGTTTGTAGCTACATACGTGGAAAGGTACAGTACATTTTGCTAACTGTAAGTTTAGGTGGGTATAGTGATTTGATGTCATGCTGCACAAATTTCTGTGTCATAGTAAACAAAATATTTATTGTATCGATCTCGTTAAATTAATAAATCAAGTAGGTTTTGCAGCTGTGTTTTAGACAGTAACTGGATAAAGTATAATCTAAATTCTGGCTGGTTACCAATGTTTATCAGTGATGAAAAATTGCAGATTAGTCTGTGTTTCTATAATCAAGACATTTTCACAATTGATATATTGTTACAGTTGTCGTTTTAGTTCTGATTATTACTCAGTATGTCTATTGCAATTTTCTCATTTACAGCTGTTATTGAGCTCCATGTGTAATAAATGGAATTACTTTGTCCACCATTTATGTTATGAATGGCCTACAGGAACATTAGTGTTAATAATATTATCCACTTAATGTACACAACAGTTTATAATATGGATAGATGAATAATGTGTGGCACACATTAAATTTTATTGGAATGAGATAAATAGATCTAGTGCGTTTTTGTTCGTAAATACAGTGTTAAAGTCATCTGATGGATTTTAAAGAGTCAGTTCTAAGCAAAGTGCGCTACTCTCCTAGCTACTATAGGAAATTAAAAAATAAACGTTTTAAGGTTATTTTTGAACAAGGAAAATATCCCTGCTAAAAGAAAGGAGTGAGAGTGTCAGATGTTTGACTTCTTTTTTTGAAGGGGTATATTGTGCTAATAAATGGAACTAGGTGGGGAAAGTAGCAATTTGGTTTCTTTGCCCAGTATCAAAAAAGTGTACGTGACATGCATATCTTATATTAAACATAGTGAAAATAAATTTACCAGTTTAGTAAATATGACACAGAGCTCTGCTTAAATAGGAAAACCAGCAGCCTGTGCAGGAAGCAAATAAGGACTTGTCCCATATACAGTCCCTGCTCAGTTTAGGAATTCTGTCAGTTTCTTCCCTTTGTCTCATTTCTCACTTCATACATAGACAGATTTGAGGAGCTTGCACAGTAGTTCTGATTCTTTTTCATAGTTGTTGTGTTAACTCGAATTGTTTGCTTTTTGCCCCACTGCTAATTCATGGTATTAGGATTGTGCACTTCAAGATCAGAGAGACTGGACTGCCCCTCTAAAGAGGCAGTTGAAGATTTCCATAGGTAAATATATCAGATTGTAATATTCTGTTCTGTGCTTGGATTGTGGAGTTGTCACCATTACTCAAGAAGATGGTACATAAGCAGCTTTGCGACTCTTGTTTGCATACAGGATTTGTCCATTTGCCTCCAGTCTTTGATTTACCTTTTGTTTTGGTTTCTAAGGGTAAAAAAAATATTTGTCTGTTATTGAAGCACAAGTTACTTCTGTTTGCGGTGAATCTCTTGCATCAGAAGGTGGGCAGTAATCAAATTTTGGCTAAGTGGAAATGCCTTTTAGGCAGTCATCATCTTAGCAATTTGTGTTCTTTATCTGCTCTTTAGGCTTAGATCAACATAGGAAGGCTTGGTTTTGTAAGCATAAGTGGAAAATTATTGTTTTGATTTTATTTTCTAGTTTTGGATATTTCTGATTGTATGAAGGAGAAACTCCTTAAACTGTTTTGTCTCATTAGGGCTTCTAAGTTGACTCCTTAAGATACTGGTTTTGAAAATGTCATTATACTGGTAGTAAGGATATGCTTTGGTTTTATGAAAATGCATTGGAGTGTTAATTCAGTACTTGGAGGAACAGTAACTAACCACAATTGAGGGTTTTTTCAGGTTTTTTTAATTAGCTAGATATTTAAACAGAAAATCACCGATTCGTGTTATGCAGAAGTTAATGCTGTTTGAGTCAGAGAAGATGAAGTGTAAGTTGCTGACAGCGATATATAAATATGTAATGTAAGAACAGTCGTTCTGCTATTTTCCTTGCTGTCTTAAGACTAGTTGGATAGGTGTAGGTAATATGTATTAGGCAACTTGTAAGGTTATAAAAGTTAGACGAGGCTGAAGAACAGCGTGTGTGCCCTAAAGCTAGTCTGATGTTGCCTACTGATTCTGGGTAGTCTTGTAAAAGACATACCCACAGCTATTACCTTGCCCCTAACTATCGTGGCTGCTGTAGCACAATGTTTTGAGTGTTTCATCTATTGTTTAACTCCATGGACCTCAAAAGAAATCTGAGAAATGTTTGGCATATACAGTCTTCAATGAATTTTTAAAATTAAATTGTGAACTGTGGTCATATGGTTTAGCTGTGCGTGTGCAGGAAACTGTGTGTGCTTATGTACATGTAGTGGATACTTGTACTCAATAAAATACCTACCTAGTCTTCCTGCCCTAAGAGGTATGTCTTTGTAGTTGTGTATTCATGGATTTCTTAAAATTAACAATGCTTTATCATTTAAACTGACTGTTCCGAGCTACCTTGTAGTGCAGGGATTCATAACAAGCAGTGTCCTGCTAGGATTTCAGGGCCAACAGAAGACTGCAGAGAGCTGCCTGACACTTCGCCTCTGGTCCCAAAAAATTCCTGAACTTTCAGTGAAAGGTGAAATGTGTGCACAACATACATGTGCTTCGACTCCAGGTAGTTGTATATTACTGTCATTTTCTTTCTTCAGAGAACACATTACCTGTTATTTTTTTGCGGCCATCTATAATTCTGTTGGTAAGTAAAGTTAATTTCCTTCCAGCTGTTATGTGATTGTTTCCTGAAAAACACAGAGCTTTTCAGAAGTTACATAACATGCAACAAATGAAGAATAGCAAAAACCTGATATTTTAGCAGAAAAAATTTAGTATCTTCAGTGTTTTCTCTGGTTACTCTATCAGTTCTTTTCACGGGTCTTTTTCTTCTTACTACAGAAAAATTACATCAAATGCAGGATAACAGAACACTGTCAAACTAAGAAGGTTTTATATGGACAGCATTAGACAGGAGCAGAAAGATCCAGCGCACTAATAGGCATGCTCACATGAGCTACCTAGTCCATTGACAGTTTCTTCCTTTGTTCTCCCTCTCGACCCACTTTCTGCCAGTGATTTGTGACATATTTTGTAAGAGATCAAATAAGCCCTTGACACCTGATTGCAATGTAGTGCTTGTTTACAGTTGCATTTTTGAAGGACCTCTAGACAAGATGGAAGGTTTAACTTAAAGTAATTAAATTTGCATCTACTCTGTGACAGGAATTTTTTTATGTATGCATCCTGTTGAGCAACTTTTACTGTAATTGGCCATGAAGCACCAAAAGAAAGATGCAGGTAGACAAAATCATTGTTGCCTACTACTAAAATCTGTCATTGTATTTCATAAGGACTGGCTTGTTACCTGGATTTGTGCCTGATTCTTTGAAATATAGCAATGCCTATTTTTATTTGGAAGAGGGAAGAGAGAGATTCTCAGAGCGTCGGACCTTTCTCTGAGTCTTCTCACAGTGCTTGAGTGAGGCTAGATGTCTGAAATGCCTGTACTTACACTGCTCTATTTCAGAATTACTTTTCTTTTCTTGAAAGTTAGTCACTATTTGTTTTGCAGTTACCTACCTTTTTTGGCATGTCTACCTTTGTCCTCGGGCAGATCCCTGAGCTGTTTGATAGTTGTATAGCTAGGCACTGAAACTACTTTCTTTCATCATCTTGATTTTCTTGATTGTTAAAGGTTGATCTGATGTGAGGTGATGTAGCTGTGCTGAAGTCACTGGCATTGTACTGCCTTCTGTTGGATCTGTATTTAACCAGATCTTGTCACTTCTTCCTTGTATCTGCAGGTGTCATTATTTTACAGCAGGCTGGTTTTGTTTGTATGCTAGTTTAGGGACAAAGTGACTATTTGTTTGAAATCATTAATGTCAGAGTTTCTTGATGTTTTTTAAGTCTTGAAACAATCTTGGAGAAAGATAGAGTTTAGGATTTGGTCATATTCAAAGCACTATTAGGAAATTACCACTGGAAATTGAATAAAAGGTTCCTCTGGCTCCAGGTCTGTACTAACCACTAGGGTATGGTGTTAGAACTTCATAGTAACACTAGCAATGACACACACGCCTCCCCCACCAGCTCCCTCAAAAAGAAAAAAAAAAAAGGGTCAGGAAATCTTTCAGTGCAAAAATACAATGGAAAGTGGTTTTTGTTCTGGGGGGTTGTTTTGTAGTGGAGGTTTTCCCTTCACCCATTTGTAACCAGTGCATTAAATCTCTTTTCAGAGATTTCAGTAGACATTTTGTAATGGGCTTTGATAAGAATTGGCTATAACTTTTAAGTGTGTAGTTGGCTTACTAATTGACCAGTAGATTAAAAAAAAATAGTGAAGCTTCAGTATTCATCGTCTTACAGTAGCTCGTAGGCCCGGAGTGGGATATAAATCTCTGTTGTTCTACATACTATGCACATGGTCTCTCAAAGTTATGTATAAAATGCTGATATCGTTTAATGTGGCATAGATTTTTTGTTTGTATTGCACAACCCAAAATTTATGTTAAGTGTTGGTTCCCACCCCCCTCCCCCCAGTTATCATTTAGCTATTTAGTTCAGGTGAATAAGCACTAGGTTACTGTTAGTTGACAGAACACTCAGGCAATATTTAAATTCACTGTATTCTAGAACCATCTGCATAGGACTTATGCTCAGTAGAATTTTTTTTTAAGCAAAAAGATAGTATTTATTTGGGGAAATACTACTCTCTGTGTATCCAGTTCATTGCAAATTTGCTAGTAGCCTGCTAGTTGTCAGCAAGCTTTTCTTAACATTTTGAAGTAACTACCTATTCTCTAGAAAGTATTTACAACTGTCACTCAGTTATCAAATTTAATTTTTTTTAACGGAGCTGCTGTCTAGTAATGTGTGATTCCCAGGATCCTCATTCCCTACCAACATGATAATCTTTTTTTCTTTTAATGTGATAAAGATCAATGTTAATTATTCTGTCAGAAGGCAACCCAGACACACTAGGTAGACTGAAGAGAAGTAAAATTCTTTTCTCCTTATATTGTTTTAAATGTGGACCCTGATTTGAAAGATAAATTAATTGATGAAAAGCATTTTCTGTTCACATTTTGAAAGGTAAAGAACTATTTTATAGTTGCTTTGAACTTACCATGATTAATTCTTACCCAGTCTTTGTGGTAAATGGTGGCCAAATGCATCTGAGAGAACGCAGCATGATGTACAGTTGGTATTGTTGAGATTCCCCGTCAGTGAGATTTGAAGATACATGCCATGATGTTCACCTAACACTATTTGAAGTGGCTTTGTGAGGACCAAGAATTATTTGCGTCTTGCGTGACCTGTCCTTATTGCTACTTTTGAGTACAACATGGGTTAGAAGAAGTAATTATTTTCAGCCTACTGACTACAAGTGAGATTAATAGCTTTTGAAAGGGCTGTAATGAAAGGCTGACCCAACTGGCTTTTGTATTATACCTTGTTTATCCTACTCTCATCTCTACCACCTTTGGGCTACAACAAAATGTAATTTATGTTAGCAGTGCTCCATAGAAGGTGAAAGGTCATATTTTTAATGAGGGTAGTCCTGATTGGGATTCAGGTTTTAAAATACTGTGTGGTAGAGTACAGTGAACAAAGTCCACGTAAACAAAGTGATTGCAGAAAGGGGCAAGAAAACCTACTATTTGACAGGAAATAAGACCTCTGTCTTTTACTGGACATTGGTAAAGTTCTATTAACAGAATTCTAATAACTAGAGAAAGGGATTTAACCAAATCCCATCATTATGATGGTCAAATCTAATAAACCTTTATAGTTTTGGTGGAACATTGGGTTTTGTACTGAAAAAAATTATTTTGCAGATAAGTTTGTCTTTCTGTATTGATGCTCTTTGATAAAAACAACTGTATATCTATATATCTGTCTTTGACTGGAGCAGGGCAGAAATGAAATGACTACTTGTACTTGTTCCAGGGAGAAATATGCTGTACAGTGCACTTGAGCTTGTCCATGTTTGGAAAGGTTAACCATGGCAGTCAACCATAGTTTTGAGTTTTCCCTCTGGAAGGAAAAGCTGCATGATGTTCAAGTACAGGTTGTGAGATTGAGCAGTGGTACCAGTGTGTTCACGCTAGTAGAACTGAACTTTTGGAGTGATATGCTTGGAGATAGACAATGCTGCTGGATTTATTTGCTGAATGATGTTAATAGTAGGATTCACTGTGTTATTTACACAACTATTTTTCACAGAAGATGCTGCCTCCTCATAGAAAACAAATATTTTTTTTAAGTCGGTTATAACTTCAAGAGAATTCTAGTAAAAAAAAAAGTTTAGCAGGTACAAGGGGAAGTTTTAGGGTGTAAGAGAGGAAGGTAAGGATTTCAAATCTGAGTAGTGATCTGAAAGAAGTTCTTGGATTTGGCTTTTCAGCTTTCTGATGTATTCCCTATGTGTCTGCTGTTCCCTTGAAAGCTCACTCTTGTCTTTCATTTGTGCACTTTTTTTTTTTTGTGAGTGACAAATTGCTTCAGTTATGTGCCAGAAAGGAATGGGAAACACTTCAGAGATTTTGAATTTCATTAGTGTTTGTGAAACAACTTCTAACCTGGGTTTAGTACAAAGTTTGCATAGAGAAGAACAGTGGAGTGAGCTCCTACAGTTATTTACAGCCTAATTGCCTTCATGGAGATAAAAATTATCACAATCTGAGCTTACCTATGTTGGTTTTTTAACATGTAAAAAGTTCTGTGTTAGAATACAAAATAATTGTTTGCTTTCCCATATGACAGCGTTCTAGTTGATGGTAAATGCAGACACTGGAACGGTCACTACTATGGGCAAACCTGTCAGGCATATAGGATTCGGTTTGTGTAGGACTTCATTAGAAAAGTTTGAGACGCCAGCACTTTAGATGACATAAGAGCTGCAAAATTTGGAGAGGTATTTTGCTGATGTCAGATGCTTTTTTTCTCTGGCCTTCAGTATATCATGTTGCATCGTAACTAAATGTTGTATTGTGCCCCTGTACAACATGAACTTTTTATTTTGTGGTGAAATGAGAAGCACTATATTGCAACCCTGTTCTAGCAGTTTGACGTTGGGTTTCTTCTCCCCAACGCTCCCCTGCTCCTGCAGTTGTATTTGCCTGTTTAACTGAGGTCTGCCTTGCTGTGCTGCCCTCCTGCAATGCCATTCCATGCTGCTGTCTCCCTTCTTCCTATTCCAGCACTCCTCCGTGTCTTTGGGCTCCTGATATCTGTTGGCAAGGAATAGAATCACACGTTACTTTAAAGCAACATAATGTTAGGATTCCCCTTCTTTTCTTCAGTGTCAATAGGTCTTGAACTATTAATGCAAATCTTCAAAATGATTCTTTTAAATTTACACTTGTTTTACATTATTTTATAATTAAGTTTTAGTGTTTAAAGAGAAGAAAGGAATGGAAGTTTTTCAAGTGATTAAATATTAATTTTATTCACATTTAACCCTAATTTACATTAAGAATGTTAACTGAAAGGCAGATCTTTTGAATTCAACGTTTTCATTTCCTTCTAGCCTCATTGATGAATAGCTGGATCTTGTCATATGTTCATAAATGATGATGGTCCACTGGGATGGAAGGAATAATTGTGCTGTCTTGCACTTTCTGTGATGGTCTGTTTGTGATGCTTACTATTTTCTATTAAAAAAAAAAAAGCTAACGATTCCCTTTTGTCTAAACTAAAACTGAGGTTTGAAACAAAACCTTGTTTCAGACCATTAGAGAGACCATCCTGCTTCAGATATAGCTTATTATATTTCTTTTATTTCAACAACAATGTTCTCCTTTAAAATTATGACAGTAATGTATTTCAAATACTTTCCTGTTAAAAGCTTCTCTTTTGTTCTTTTGAATGAGACTTTTATAAGCTCTCCCTGCTTAGGTGCTTCTGCTTAAGTCTTAAAAGCTTGAACAAACAGACCAGCCTTAAGCACCTTGAAAACCCAGTCACTCCTGTGTTGTCCTTATTTGACTTCTTGTATGCAGGTGAAATTAAGGCTGTAGATTATGAAATCATAGAATCATAGAATGGTTTGTGTTGGAATGGACCTTAAAGATCATCTAGTTCCATATTATCATTCATTCTATATATTTCATATCTATATTTCTCTGTAACACACAAAGAGATTGATTTGAAGAGACCTGTTTAATTCTAAGCAAGCCTTTTGAGGACTGGCAGTTTTTCTTGTCTGTCTTAACAGGACTTCAGTGTTTTGGAAATCTGATTTCTAAGGTATTTTATTGGAAGGTATATCAAGTGATAATGTGGATGATAAAATCTTTTACACACATGATCTATCTGTTATACAGTACTCTGACTGTAGGTAAATAAAAAAATGTTGTGCTGCAGGCAACAACAACCAGGGGTGAAAGTGACTGCTGATTGTTTGATTTGTTTTCACAAAATTACGTTAACTAAAATGCACTCAGTATGCTCTTATTAAAATCTGTATTTCTTATCTGGGAGTTCTGGTAACATAAATTTTATTTCTGTAATTTAAATTGTTTACAGAACCCTGATTAAAAGTACAGTCTTGGTATTGTATAAACTGCTTTAGCCTATTCCATGCATTCAGTGCATACACTTGCACAAGGAAAAAATCTGTAGAGTTTTGCATACTCTACAGTTAGGTGTTTTTGAGAATGATACAGACCTTTGTGCATGGTGTTTAATAAATTACTGAACTTTGAAGAACCTTGGAGAAGCAGGGCCTGCATGTGACTGAGCAGTAGACATGAATAAATGTTATCCTCAAGTGTATCTAGCAGACAGTAATAGATGCTTGATCAGACAATATGAGCACTGAGTGAATGATGGTAATAACATTAAATATTTACATATAGCAAAAGCATCTTGACAGCAGAAAAGAGACTGTCTCTGCAGTAAGGTGTGTAAAACTCAGTGTAATATAGCATAACTTCCTATAGGACAACTTTCTGTTAGTAACTAGCAGCATTTCTCTGCAAGACACATTATAAAGTAGTCGGGGCTCAAAACTACTGTATTTCAGCCTACCTATTTACATGACATTTTAAAGTCTGTGAATATTTCCTGTCATACAAGATGACTTTCCAGACTTCATTGGAATAATCTGCTGGTGTTGATATCACTCCATACCTACTGTAATGTAAAAATGATTACTAAGTTCAAGAATAAGAGTTAATAATTTGATAATAATCAAATGTTTAACTGAGTACATTTTGACCTCTCTGTTGCTATAAGCTCAGAATCACTCTACCTTAGTTTTACATTGGATTTTCTAACACAGGAGCTGTCTGGAGAATTGCGTCCATCAGAAAGTTGTACTGTGGCTATACTCAAAAGGATTCATGAAAGCAAGAAGCAGTATCCTTCTTCCTCAGTTTCCTGGGAGTAAATCCATTTTATTGATGTCCAGAATCCTTGAAGTGCATGATACTTCATTTGTGTTCCCTTTATTTGTTTGTGGTTTTTGGGGGGTGGGGGAGGTGCAGACACCTGCAAATTATGCTTGTAGAGTAGTTGGTATTGCTTGCACTGCACTTCTAAAAATAGGTCACACTTGATTTTACAGTCATTTCCTTTTAAAATTATGTGTATCAGAAGCATAGCATAGGAACTTAATTTTTTATACTGAAGAGTAGATTAATTTTATTAGAGGTTGTTACACTTTTTAATGAATTCCAAAGAGTTTTCAGTTATAGGAAAGAAATAAAACAAAGGCGACAGCAAATTGGATTTTTTTTTTTTTTTTTAGACACTCTATGAAGCCTGTATTGCTGTGGTAAACCTGTTTGCATTTAATGATCTGTCGTGGCATGTAACTAAAACACATCAATATTGGAAATGAAGTAAAACAGAGTACTATCAAGCCACTTTTTCATATATTCATTTTCTTGGAATAGCAGAAGAGACGTAGACCACAATTTTAGAATTTGTTGCTTTAATTCATCACGGAGGTTGTTATTGTTTTGTTTTAATATTTTGTGGCAGATAATTCCTTTGAAGTGGATACTGGAAACTTTGTTTTACTCTTTGCTTAGGATTCTTCCCCTGCTTACTGCTTCTGTTGGAAAGATGCTTAGCAATTGCTTTCTTAGAGATGGCTGCAGCATGGATAGCTGTTCAGTGTTAGTAAGTAAGTAGCGTCCTTGAGAATAGGAATGATGATGGAAGAACGTCTGAGGCATGTGACCAGTTGAGTACTGGTCAGTTGAGCCTTTCTTGAGATAATAAGGGCAAATACATTTTTCCAGCTGTTAAGGAAAGAACCTTAATCCTGTGGAGGAAAGGGTTGGTATAATGCAAGGGGGAAAATATGTCATATTCCTGCAAATATGTGAATGATCTGTTCTACAAAAGGAACGTGAGAGAAATTTAATGTGACTTGTTCTCTTCTTGGGTGAGTTGTACTTTGAGGTAAAAAGTTTTGCAGGTGATAGCTGTTGTGAGAATCATTCCTCTGTGGCTGTGAAATGGATGTGGACTACAGAGCTAGAATGTTGATAGCATGATCCTTGTGGGTATGAGCAAAGATGCTTTGAAGCTGGACTGAACTGAAGAGAAGCCCAAGTGGACTCATTCAATGAAACTTGCCCCATATTTGTTTTCTTCTTGGTTGTCAAGAATTGGAGATTATGCAGCACTTAACTTTAGGATTGCTTCTGGAATATAGTAAAGCAACATACCCCTGGATTTCAGAGAGCCAGCCATCTCATACCTATTTTGGTATAGAAGATGTATTTGTATTTCTCAAGGCAACTAGTAGTTTGGGAACTTTTTGGATGAAAAATTCTAACATTGCCCCGTAAAACTAGGGACAGTATTGCTTCGTGTGGCAGCTGTTTAGGCCTTAAGACAGGGTATAGATTAAAACCTTCAAAGTATATTTGGAGTAGAGCTTTCCAAACTTAGGTGCAGTGAGCTGCCGACCTACTGAGTAAAGCTTTTCCCAGTTGGATTTCCCAGGGCTCTTCGGTCCTGCAGCATCTTGGCACTTTACTTCATAACTATTTGCCTGATACAATAGAAGATTTACTTCACAAGGTTGTGTTGTTGTACTCTAACCATCAAGGTGAGAATTTGAACTTGAGATTCCTTTCATGGCACATCATTTCAGTGTTTTTTTGATGCAGATACGTAAATGAAGACAACTGTTGCTCATAGAACCTTCAAGGTCTAGACCCTGTAATAGTCAGGATCTGAGCACATGCAAAACCTAGCTAAACATTGTGTATTTTGATGTTTGGGGTAGGGGTATTATATTAAACAAACTCGTTCTGTTGCAGCCTGTGTAATGTTTTAAAAGCCATTATTCCTCCTCTTCTTGCTTCCCCCCCACTTCTTGCTGCTTCAGAAGTTTGAGAAATTATTTTAAAGCAATCTCTAAGCATCTTTCTTTAAATTTTGTGATAGAGATTATATTTTAGTCAGAATTTTAGATTTTTTTAAATTTATTTTGTTTCCTTGCTCTGTAATGTGCCCTTCAAAAACGTACCCTAAAATATATTAGTTTCATTTAGCTTAACAAAGTGAAGACCAGCAGGCTTAGTCATGAGGCACTTGAAGTGTCAATGCCACTAACAGCAGCTTTGTTGAGAATGGTTTCCTTGGTTGCCTGCTGAAATCAGTCCTATAAAGTATTAATGTGTTGCTATCCATTTCATGGTGATAGATGTGGTGTACAGATGCAGAATTTTTAATTCATTCATCTATATGTAAATTGCCTGTAAATGGTGTCCATGTGCTGAGTGGCTAGTGAACATAAAGACTTTACTTGACTTTTCCTGTAAAAATCCTGTGAAACGTCAATGCAGAGACTAGTGTCAGGGATTATGCTACCATCTTTTTTGCTATCTGTGCTTTTAACTTGATCTAAGCAGGTAACTGTGTCATTTTTTTTTTGGCATTGGTAGACAAGTGTGCTGGTATTCAGCACGCACATGAATTTATACTCAGCATAAGAGCTATTTTAGCATCTTCACAGCCTGTCTTGGGCTAGATTGCAACATGCAGTTAAGTTAGCGTGCAGCAGCCTCAAATCCAAGTGCAGCACTCATCTACGGTGCTCATCAGCAGAAGCACAACGGGATGAGGGAGAGGTGAAATGGCTGTAATCTCCACTGTAGTGATGATAAATCATAGAATGGTTAGGGGTGGAGGGGACCTTAAAGATCATCTAGTCCCACCCCCCCTGCCATGGGTAGGGACCCCTTCCACTAGACCAGGTTGCTCAAAGCCTCATCCAGCCTGGCCTTGGACACTTCCAGGGATGGGGCATCCACAGCTTCTCTGGGCAACCTGTTCCAGTGCCTCACCACCCTCTCTGTGAAGAATTTCTTCCTGACATCTAATCTAAACCTCCCTGATTTCAATTTGTACCCATTACCCCTTGTCCTGTCACTACAGGCTCTTGTAAAAAGTCCTCTCCCAGCACCCTTGTAGCCCCTTCAGATACTGGAAAGCTGCAATGAGGTCTCCTCGGAGCCTCCTCTTCTCCAGGCTGAACAAGCCCAGTTCTCGCAGCCTTTCGTCATAGGAGAGGTGCTCCAGCCCTCTGATCATCTTCGTGGCCTCCTCTGGACTCTCTCTAAGTAGTCAATATCCTTCTGATATATAAATGTGGCGGCAGAAGCATACAAAGTGCCAAAATGCCAACGAGGAATGCATGTGCAAAGCTTACAGCTCTCAAACACCTTCCTTCTCAAACAGCTGTGAACCACTCCAGATAAAAGGAATAATCATAAACGAAGCCCATTCAAAGGGGGAAAAGAGTTGCTGATGTTTTCCTGAGGTCAGTTTCATACAGTTTCCAGGCTGTACAAACTTGTGCGTAGCGCAGGCTGTAGCACGTCCCGGGTCCGCTCGTTGCCCGCAGGGCGCAGCCGGTGCGGAGCGGGGCGCCTATGGGAACG
>NW_010271499.1:0-27394 GCF_000690775.1 Eurypyga helias
CTGGGGCGAGCCCCGGGGCAAAGGCCGCTGGGCAGCTCCCCGGTGCCGAAAGACGAAGCGCCGCCTCAGAACAAGGGCGAGACCAGGCGGCCTCGGGCCGTACTCCGCCGGGACCCAGGCGGTTGCTCCAGTTGAAAATGACAGCTTGAATACGGGGTAGGACCTACTCGAGGTGTGTGCTTTTCTGCCTGGAGCGGAGTTGCTTTGTTCAGTTCAGCTTCCCCTCTCTCTGCATACCCACTCAAGCACCCGGGACAACAGTCCTGGCTTGTTTTTGGGGTGATTTCGCTCGCCACTCTTCTGTAGCGCAGCTATGGCTGATAATGGGTTTTACGTTGAACCTCTGGGACAAGAATAGAGACTGTTTCTGGGACGTGTATAGGATCATTTTGATGGTAACAGTGATGTGACTTTAGTATTTGTTGCATGAATATTCACTTGAGATTGCCGAGTCTTAAATGAACATTGTGTTTAAATGCTGAAGCTATTCTTCACATCTCCATTCCTGTGCATCTTCCCTTTGTTTTTCTCTGTTTCTGCATTGCATGTGATTTCTTTAATTTCTGTGGTTCTCTGCCACAGCATTGCTCCTTGTCCTTTCCGCATACATACCTTTCACACAATTACCTTACACACCTACATTTTATGATCATTTCCTGTCTGATGTTTTTGCTTCTGGGCTTTATGTGGTGGAATCAGAGTTTCTTGCTAGCTATGCTCAGCCTTCTCACTCTAAGGAAGCCAGAATTGACACTCCTGCAGGTGTACCTGGTGTCTGTTCTTTGTCTAGGTTGGTTTGTACCAATACAGTTCTTGGATAAAACAACTAAGTAGCATTTACTAGCAAATGAAAATTATTTGATGCAGTCTTTTAGCCTCTTCTTGCTTTTAGTTAGCAGCTTCAAAATTTATGAAGCACTTCCTATAGGTACAGCATGGCTTAAGCATCATGTCCAAATACAGACCTGGCTGTTGGGACATGTAACTGCAAAGTTCAGGACAGACTCATTGGTGGTGTGGTCTTGACACTTTGAAATATAACCCTGGACATTCAATAAGAATCAGGTTGAAATATCTCTGAAAAAATACTTCAAACCTCTTTCATTACTAATGTTGAAAGAATGTTCTGATCCCCTAGTTCACAACAGACTGCTAAAATTCCTGGTTAAGAAGGAAGCACAAGTGCGGTTTCCAGACATATTTCAAGGCACAACCTGCATTGTTGCCATTCTGACTGGCAGCTTCAGAATGTAACTACAGTAAATTTGATGTGCTCGTACTGCTAGAAGAGGCAAGCTTGGAGGCATTTGTTAGATTTTGTAAGTCTTTTTAGGATCAGTTCAAGAGGTTTGTGCTTAAATGCTACATGAATGTGCCTCTTACTAGAGCTGTACCCCGTGAATAACGGTGATGTACTCCCTATTGCTTGTTTAGAGATTTCGTACAGCCTTTTGGTTTTATTGTTCGTTTGGGGTTTTTGTTGTGTTTTGATTTTTTCTAAAGTTTTGGTGAAATATTTTCTTTTATTTATTGTTTTAAACTGTTATCTTGTATACGTATCTGAATACTGTTGAACAGATGTATATATAATGTGTATGTACATATTACGTATAATATGTATCTTTTGAATTAACTTTTTGGTGTAAATTACTACATTATCATAGTTTTGAAGTATATAGGATTGTGCAATAACATTTCACGTTTTATGGAATCATAGAATCACAGAATGGTTTGGGTTGGAAGGGACCTTAAAGACCATCTAGTTCCAACCCCCCTGCCATGGGCAGGGACACCTTCCGCTCGACCAGGCTGCAGAAATCTAAACCAGTGCTTATGTATGCCTGAACTGTGTTGGGAACAAAACCATCAGCACTGATTTCTTGTCCTCTATTTGGTTCCTTAGGGGGGTTCAAAGGCAGATGTAATATTGTGTTCAGTATTGTGTCACATCACGGTGTGGCAGCACCCTGAGTATGTAGAATGTAGACGTGCTCATTGACTTAAAATGCCCTTTTTAGTTTTTTCTGTGTCAACTTGACATGCAGGTGTAGGGTAAGTGATTTGAGGGGACACAAACTAATGTTTAATTAAACCCCTCAACATCTGTACTGACTGCTTGGTGGTTTGTTTAAGAAAAATCAGGGAAATTTGCCCCTGTGCAATGCAATTTAAAAAAACAACTCCCTTCACCACCCCAAACTTACTGTATAGAGGTATTGAAAGATGAGATTGTCAGCTTTTTCTTCAATACATACAAGAAGTTTATCAACAGTTTTGACTTAAAAATAAGAAACATCTGTCAGACCTTGTTTATTAAATATTTCGGTTTAGTTATTTGGCATATTCTCAAAAAATAATTTGAGAAATTGGCAGCTGTATTATATTCGATGCTGGAAGACATATCTGTGTCCAGAGCTAAGGATGCTGTGAAACACAAAGGAGGCAGACAGCTTTCAAGCTGTGCTGTAAAATCTTAATTTCTTTTTTTTTTGGCCTACTTATTTGATTATTTTAGTCAAAATACAGTCCTTCTAGTAAATATAATATATAGGCACAAACAAGCTGGAGTGTTCTTAGTTAAAATGCTTGTAATTGGAAGTTTCATTTTTTTCTCTTAATTTATCAAGGGAATAAATGATTTGGACTTAATTTTTCTTGTTCAGGTTCTCAAACAGATAAAGATATAAACAGTTATGAATTAATTTCTAAAACCTTTTTGCAGATTTTTTTTTTTTTGAATACTCAAGCTTTAGGGAACTTGATCAAGTAGTATTTTTATTTTAAGATCTATACTTTGAAAGTTAAGACCTGACCTAACTAAATATAACTCTAACCACAGATGGAATTGTTCCTATGCATTTAACTTTGCGTTAGAATCATTCATCTTATGGGTCCCAAAATACACTCCAACTGTTTCAGACAACAACTTGTACATATATCATTTTTCTGTGCTCCGAATCTTGCTCATTAGTTCTTAGAGCCATGATATTTCTTCTGAACGCATACAAACAAGAACTCCTCTGCAGTTAAATGTGAAAGTAACACACTTGAGGAAAAAATAGAGGTAAAAATGTCAGGGAATTAGTGTTTTTTTCCAAAATTCCACTGGAAAACAAGAATGTTCAATGGTGTTCAGAATACAATGGATATTTTGAAACAAATATGTGGGATTGATTTTTTTATGTTTGTTTCAATAGAGAACAAACACTCCTTGTTACTTTCGATTTCATATAGCTCTTGTTGAGTCTTTTTTTCTGGAAGTCAGGAGAATACTAAATTAAAAGTGGGAATCGGAGTAACTAGATTGTATAAAAGCATAGTTTGGAGCCAGGGCAGGGGGGAGAAGCTTTTATATAGATGGTTTACTGTGGTGGGAAGCTACGTTCTTTGCTGTGGGAAGGTAGAATAATGACTGTAAAAAATAATTGATATTAGCCATCGGCTTCATACATATTTATCAGCTCTATTCACTTGCCCAGTTTTCTCTGAAGTAAAGCTGGTTTGCAATACTGCCTGTCATAAACCTGTATGCTATTGTGAGCTTTTTCTGCTTAAAATGCAGTTTAGTTCTACCTTCTTATTAACAAAAATAATAAGAATATATTAGAATAAATTAGTGCAATCTGGCACTAATGTGGTATGTACAGACAGCCCTCATGATCGTGATGGCAGCAGCATTGTGACTGACGTATGTGCCCAGCTTTCTCTCTCCATGCTGCAGTTATCAGAACTAGACGAAAACTTGCAGACTAGATGTTTGATGTCCTAGGAGACAACTACTTTGAAGAAACTAAACCTGATGATACTCTTGGCGAGAGTTCAACTTGTAGTAGCCTTGTCCCTGATTTAGGGAAAACAGGAATGTGTGCAGATGTTTGAGAAACGCTGCTGCTTCCACTGGAAGTGGCGGGGGCCTGCTAGAGCATATCCTGAGCAGCCACAGTGAGTGCATCGCTTGAGGGGTGTGGGAGAAGATAATCGGAGCTCTTCAGGTGTTACACCAACATGAGGTCAGTGGTCAGAATATGGGAAGCAGTTTGATAAGCAGTATACTCTAAGTACGTGTTTTACCCCTCTCTTTGGCTACTGAGTAATATCTGTAACAGATACTGCTGTGTAGCAGTAGATTCCGTGTATATGGAAAAAGAGTGATTCTCCTATTTTGGATTAAGTCCATTTGAGATAATGAATTTGGTATGAGTAGAAGATACCTGTTGGGCTGTAAAAATAATAAATTAGTATTAAAGTGTGCCCGCCACAAGTTAAAAATCTGAACTTTTGAACCATTTTTTTTCCAAAAATGCACTTTGACTTGGAAGAAGCAGTTCAAAGGCATCTGTCTTTCCTAATAACAAATGAGCAGATGGAATGACTTTAGCAGATACATGCCAGGCATTCTAATATGCTGAGTGAATTACTGTTTTCTTAGTACTGTATGTCTTTTCCTATGTATTTGTAGTTTATCAAAACACTTCCTGTCTTTTCCCTGCTGTTCACATCCCCACAATTTCTTAATCTATTAGTATCTGTAAGTGATTATTACCAACTACCTCAGTCATATATAAATAAAATGAATTGTACTAAAAAAAAAAGAAAAAAAGCTGACGTCCCAACAGTTGATCAATGTATTTTTTTTATTGCCTTCAGCTTGTGCTCATATCTTAATTGTTTTGGCTTTAAAAAAATAATATCTACAAACATAGTTACCTACTGATTATAATGTGTCACTGAACTGACATGAATTTCAGGGATCCTTCTGTCAGTATGGAAATTTACTGCAGATAGGTTGATATCAATGTTATGCATTATGACGTTTAGAACAGTCTGTCTTGTGGGACTTAACCTTACAGGCCATGGCTTGGGTATAGGCTGGAATTGTTCCCATCTAACAAAAATTTAGATTAGTGTCTAGAATGAGGCAGTGGAGCCATGGTAGAGCAGGAAGAAGGATGTTCAGTCTGGAGGAGTTTGCCTACAAGAAGTGCGGCATTCTTTCCAAAGTAAGTGCAATAGCTGTAGTGCACATGAACAGAAAACTTCCTAGCTGATCTTTGCTCATGAAAGACAAGGATCCAGATTGCTAGCAGTTTGCTGGAACATTTACAGCGCAGACTGAAATGAGGTAAAACACAGCCAGTGGATGTTTGTTAAAGTATCAAAATCACTTTCATGGTACTGTGTAACTTAGCACGAATAGAATATTTATTGTAAAATAATTTCCTTTTATCTTTGAGAAGTTCTTAATTCTAGCCTTTAAACAAACTTGGGAGTTGTTGGAGGAAAATAATAGCTAATTAAATAATAAATAGAATAATGCGATTTCTGCCCCCCCCGCCCATTATTTCATTTAACTCAATGTGGCAATGCATCATATCTCTTCATATGGGAAATGGGCATATCAGATTTGTACTTTTAAAAGTGAAGTAGTAAAGCTGGCATTTGCCAGTCGTTTTCACAGTGTACGAAGTGTGGATGACAGTATTTATGAAGAAGATGTTTCAAATAGTAGTATATTATCAAATAAGCAGAGGAAGTACACGTTTGCAGATAACATGTTGAAGCTTGATGTTAACCTATGCACGGCTTTTTAAGCTGTGAATATTAGGTACCAGTAACTGGCAGAATTAGTATGCTTGTGCCTGTGAAACATTCTTTGCCAGGTATGATTTTGTAATTTGTGTAGATGTGGTTTTAAGTGTTTTTTCATGTATATTAAATTACTTCCATACCCCACTTTTCTTTGGAGGTCTTATCATAGAAATCAAAATTACATATTGCAATTTAAGACCTTTCCATCTGAAATACAATGTGCAAGCACCTGTTACATTAATTTCCATGTGCCAGTTTAATATTTGGATAATATTTGTAGCAACTAACTGTATTTTGTGTGCTGGAATTTAAGGCCTAGCTGTTGCTCTGTAGTCTCTTTGTCTGCATTGTCTGCACAGAAACCTGCAATAGATCTGAAAGCATCTAGCTCTGTTTAGCTGATGTTTCCTGTTGGCTTCTGTTAAGTTAGATCGTGCCAGAGTTCATGCAATTCTGATGAGTGCTAGGTCTTTTTGTGTAAATGTCCTGGAAATATTTGACTTTTATTCAGGGTGGACTGATTTGGTGGTTTAATTTTTCCAGCGTTGATTCTTCTGTAAAGAGTTGGACAACAGGCTGGATGTGCAAGTAAGCTTGTGTATTTTTTCCACTCCCATTTCTGTCTCAGGAAAGGAATATTCACCCCTGCAGTCTGTAGTTCTGTACTAGGTGGGCTTCGGGATATTTGTTTACATATATTAAAAAAATAAAAGAAAACAAGGCAAGTCGGTCTTGTAAACTATGTTTTCTTTTATCCAAACTTGTAAAATTACTTGAAGAAAACAGACTATTAGTTGTGCCCCAGTGTGTGTTTGAAATTCGATTTACAGTGCTACCAAAAAGTAGTGGCGAAGAAAGTGGCTGATACAGTACAAAGAAAATGCTTACTCTGCAAACACATAAATACTTTGAGACGTCTGAAGTAAGGCTAGCTCATTACTTATTGTTAAGTATATGCCCCCATTCCTACGGGATTGAGATTGTAATCTGTGTGTCAAAAGGGTGATATTTAGAGAGTCAGAAATCTACCTGTTAAGCATTCAGAAGGCCAAACGAAACTTCATATCAAGGAGTTAGTTGTGGATATGTGAAAATTCAAGAAGCAGACAGAGCTCAACAGCTGACATTCTTTTTCCATGGGTATTTAAAATTAGCTACATAGTATGTAACATGGATTAATGGGGAGTTGTACTGGTAACAATTTAACTTCTGTAATTACATGCATAGAAGTAGTTGTGTTGTTCGTAAGGAATGCGCCTTCGTACTTGGATATCTGTTCTGAGTAAGCAGTCACATGCTATGCTTTGCTCTGGCTATAAACCTCCAGGCTGTGCATTTAATTTCTTGGGTATATAAGTAAAGCCTTTTTCAAGGCACATGTCAGAGTGGGTAGAAAACCAGTTGAGGATACAGTAAGGGAGAAGTTTTGCCTACGGAGACCTATGTATCACTGCCACTGCTGTTTTTCCAGTGAACCTGGTGTTTTGCTACTGCTGCACTACATGGTATTGAAATTCCTGAACTCATCAGGTGTGATTCATTGCTGACAGTCTGCAGAAGTTATCAGAGAGATTGTAGAACAGTCATTTCTGAAGGTGTACCTTCTTACCTATAATGCTGATGAACTTTAGTTGCCTTACTATGGCAACTTATAGTTTTCATTTTGACCGTCTCATGAATTTGTGTATTTTGCTACTTTCTACACTATGATTAACATCTTTGTATGTTTTAATTCAGTCTTGTGCACGTGTCTACACTTACAGTATAAGAACTTTAAGTAAACCTGAGTTTGACTAAAAGGTCCTTTCCTATTTCAGGGAAAGATGGTGTTAAGGGCTGACTGTCAACCTTTTAAATAAAATACTACACAACCTAGAAAACAGAAAACTTATTTCAAAGAGCTCTGCCATCTAATTTAGGTGTAGTGTTTGCTTTGAATGCGTTGTGTGTGTTTGAAAATTTGCTGTGTATCTCAAGTTGTAAACAACAACTAAATTTGCATTTTTATGATACATTTTGCAACACTGCCACTTAATTAAAGCAAACAAAAATGCTCTGTAATCTTTATATTTCTCATCTGTAAATTGAATGTGATTAGAATTTGAACAAGCAGTATTAAAAATAAAGGGCTAAATAACATTTGGCAAATATTTATTTTCAGTAATTGGCAAATTGTCTTATATCTTCACATATATGTGGGTTTTACCTGACAGTAGCCTCTAGTCTACATCTATTTAATAGGTAAACATTTTAAAATATTGTATAGTTTGTTTTTTAATAAACACATTACATATTATTATAGGGAAAAAGATCTTGCAGACGCTCTAGAAGAAGGAGGCTGTGATCTTGAAACTGTGAGAAACATCATCCAAGGAAGGCAATTGCCTGCTGATCTGAGGGCCAAAGTCTGGAAGGTAAATCCAAGCTTAAATCGAGAACCAGGAAATACTTGAAGTTGTGTTTGATGTGAGGTGAATGATTTAATTACCAGGCATCTCTACAGAAGAGCTGTAGTATTAATATTTTAATATTAATACTACAATTAAATTTAATATGCATGTATGTTGATGCAGTTTTACGATATTCCTCTTCAGTGAGTTCTATATTTAGGTAACTACAAAAGGACACTAAAATGTTTAGAGTTTTCTATTTTTGCTTTCAGATTGCACTTAATGTTGTAGGAAAAGGAGACAGCCTAGCATCCTGGGATGGCTCTTTAGACCTGCCAGAACAGAGTATAATTCATAAGGATTGCCAAGAGCTAATTGGTAAGTTCAATTATATTCAGATCACCTGTGCAAAAACTTCTGTACCTTTAGTTGCCTTAGGAGTTTGTTATTTGAATTAAATAAGCTGAATAATGTTTATGTTTTGGAGGAAACTTTTGAAGGATAGAGAAAATCTGAAAGAGCTTGTGAGAAAACAGTAGTATCTTATTCATACTGTGATTCTGAGATGGGTAACATCACAGAATTTTCAAGTATTAGCTTGTAAGTGATAGTTTGCATGATCAGAGCCAAATGGGAAGAAAGCTCCAGGAGTTAAAAAACTTAATTTTTTTTTCTAAGCTCCATCTTTTAAACCAGAAACTCTTTCTATAGTGTCATTCAAGTTTTTAATTGTCTAATGACTGGTACTTGATCTGAAAAACCTGGTGTAGCAGCAAAATGCATGTAACCTATATGCACTCTAAGGGAAGAAGTACATCAAAGATTTTGGACTTCAAAGTCTCTTTTTTGAAAGTTTTGGGTGTGGGGGTTTGTTTGGTTTGGTTTCTTGTTGGTTTTTTTTGTTTGTTTTTTTGTAAAGACTGTTTTCAGCAAAAATGAAAGGTGCTGTTTGTGAAAGCAAGATGCTGCCAGGATACTGGAAATAATATTCTGGTATGTCTGCAAGGAGCTGCCACAAGATCTGGTTGGCAGCTCATCACCAAAATGGCCAAATCCCTGACATCATGCACCAGTGTTAGTATCAAATTAGTATTCATAACATACAAAATTAAGCACTTTAGTCTGTGCTCATTTTACTTTTGTCTTTATTGCAAATATTTTGTAATATGTAACAACATTAAACTGATTAAAGTAATAAATGTGATATTAGTTCTGAATTATGGTTATATAGAGATTTAAATTTTGGGTTGGATTAAATGCTTTAAATTGGAATTAAATTGGAAAGATGCTTTGCAACTAATGACAACCTAAGTATCAAACTCAATAATGACAGTACTTAAGAAGTGTTTAGCTTGTTACCCTAATTACGGAACTCATTTTTTACCAAACTTTTTGTGCAAATTATCATCCAAATGCAATAATATAAATTATGGATTCACTATTAGTCTACCGTTAAATAGGGGATATCTTTGCCTTTCAGTACCTTACAACATTTGTAAGAAGTTGAAACAATGTGCTACATTGTATAGAAGATTATATATATGTTTATGCTTAGTGTATCTTCTGCTTAGCAACAGTAGCAAAGCAAATTTAAAAGCCAGGTGTAGTTGTAAGTAATCAAATAATTTCTCTTTATAGCTATCCTAACACACCCGAATTTTAAACTATTGTTAGGAAAATTACTTTGAGGTAGAGATTAAAAATGTGTTTAGTTTGGTAATACTAAAATTTAAGTCTGTAAGCCTAGCTGATTTCAAACTACTGATTTTCATAAATTTGCATGTCAGTTGGCTTGTGAGGAATTGGAGGTATGGGTTGTGGGTTGAACCGTGTTGAAATTAAAATTGACTTGTTGTAGAGTTGGACATCAGTTACGTGCTGAGCACATCAAATAGGAATAGAAGAGAGGCTTTCTGTGTGTTAAAAGAATCTTTGTTTCATATAGATCCGGGAAAACCCGAACTTTAATCCTGTTGTTGCAGTACTTCAATGATATTTAAATGCCTTATCCTACTGGGGTTAAAATCACTTGTATTTGATGCCTTTTTGGATGCTTTTCTATAAGCATTTAGTCCAAGCTGCTAGTTTTTGGTTTGTCTGGTTTTGTTGCCTCCCCCACCCCCCTCACCCTCAGCAGTCCCTGTCAGTGCAACTGTGCTGTGAAATAATCTTATTCAGTTTCTTTGAAAGGCCATTAACACAGGTTTATGTTGCTCTGCCTATGTCAGACCAGTTGCTGGTGCCAGAAGAGGAGAAGTCAGTATTACTTCTGGATATTGAGTCAGTTATTACTTTTTATTGTAAATCACGCAATGTTAAATACAGTTCTTGCCTTGGCTGGATACATCTACTCAAACCTCTGGTGCACCTTCGTTTGCCACGCAGCGATCTGTACAACTGCTTTTATGCTATCATGAATAAATTCATTCCAAGGTAAAGCACTCTTTCTTTTGCCTGTGTGCTGTTTTTATTGGCATTAAATATATTTTCTGAAAGGATGTGTATGTTGGTTTCAGCTAGAGTGTCACTGTTTGTAGTGAAGTTGTCAGATTCCTACATAGAATAATAAATTGAACCAGCTTTCAGTACCTCTGGGTTGGAAGTCAGGAGAGGATTGATTTGGTTTAAGATATAAAGAGTTAGCATGTGACTGACGTAGACTCAGTCACCTTATTGCAATCTTCCAGTACCTGAAGGGGCTACAAGGAAGCTGGGGGGGACTTTTTACAAGGGCCTGTAGTGACAGGACAAGGGGTAACGGGTTTAAATTGAAAGTGGGGAGGTTTAGATTAGATATCAGGAAGAAAATCATCCTGGAGAGGGCAGTGAGGCACTGGCACAGGTTGCCCAGAGAAGCTGTGGATGCCCCATGCCTGACTGTATTCAAGGCCAGGCTGGATGAGGCTTTGAGCAACCTGGTCTAGTGGAAGGTGTCCCTTCTGGGGGAAGGTGTCCCTGCCCATGGCAGGGGGGTTGGAACTGGATGGTCTTTAAGGTCCCTTCCAACCCAAACCATTCTATGGTTCTGTGACTCGATGTGCCTTTTAAAGAACAACTGTCAAAAAATATTTGTTCATGAACTAATTCATATATGTTATGTGAAAGCATTTTTTCTTTCTTTCCTAGCATTTTTGGTATCTAAAATGCTTCTACCCCTGTCATTTCAAAGTACTTCATAAGTACTGATTAAGTCTCAAAATCTCTTTAGAAGAAATAGTTAACATTTTCCCTGTATTCTGCTGAGTTGGGAATGAAATGTTTGGGGTTTTTTTAAGTTGTTAGATTCTTTTTTTTTTTTTAATAAAAAAAAGAAATTGGAGCTTTTCATGCTATTATAGAGATGCTCTCACTAAAATAACTTTATTTATGTTGGAGTAGCACCATGACACTCAGTGAGGCTACAGGATCTTCTGATTAAGACCTTGTGAAAAAATATATGAATAGTTTGTAATTAAAGATCTCAGTCTGATTCCCTGGAGAGGAGATTCCAGCCCAGCTACTGAATGCGTATCCATAATATGAAAAGTGCATGTTTGGTGCTGTGGCAGGAAACATCTATCACTCCCACCACTTGACTCAGCTTGTGTGCATTTCTGATTTAAAACACTCTGGGCTCTGTGAAGTGTTTGGGGATAGTGGCATTACGGTCATGTATTCAATTCATGTATTTTCAGCCATAGAAGTCTTTCAGAGTGTCTAGTATTGGAGTTTCTCTGTGAGAACAAGGTGGTGTTTCCACAACATGTAGACTCTTCTCTCTCTTCCCCCACTCCTTTTTTTCCTTCTCCAACGGGGGAATGAAAGGCATCAAGAGGCAATTCATAGTAGACTTGGCGGAGCTCCACTTATGTCAGTGTGGTTTCAGTTTGATGTTTGGCTGCTGGACCTCATTACATTATTTGGGGAAAGGGGTTTTTTCACTTTTTGCTATTTTGGGGTTTTTTTAATCATACAGTTTTTATTACTGTTTTCTAATGTTTTGTATCTATTATGAAATATTTATTGGGAATCCATTCTAACAAAATATTGACAACAAATGAGGGGAATGGACAGCATAATCTGCGGGATCATATTATAGCTTGGATTTTTTTTTTTTTTTTTTGAAGGAGGAGATCTAGCAAGCCAAAGGAAGAAGGTGGGGGAGGGGAAAACAAACCCACAGTAGACTATTTTTAGATGAGGGAGGTTTTGCTATTTTTTCTTTGGAAACACTCTCAGTCTCACAGCTTTTGGTATAAAGTATCCTTTGGATACCTGGGGTTTTTTTTCCTCTAGAATGGTGAGTTTTCTGAATTATGCACAATTAACAAACAGTTTATATGAAGTCCTAGGTCATTAGTATTCTTTGTTTGGGCCACAAGTAGAAGAAAACACCATCTCAGATAGGCAGTTGAGTAGTCAGTGATTTGTGTGAGAGCTTGTAAGGTAGTAAAGTAATTAAAAAGCTGCAAGTAGATAATGGAAGTGTGTCTCATCTCAGGGACCATGTGTGGAAGGTGAATTACATCTGCTTACATTACATCAGTGTTACCTCCAACGGAGGATATCAAATGGCTTCCTCTTTTTGGTTTGGGGATTTATGATTATTTTCACTGCTACCTTCTAGGGATTGTTTCATGAAGGGAAGACCATTCCATCTCTTTAGACTACTTCTTCAGTACCATGAGCCTGAACTCTGCTCCTTTCTTGATACTAAGAAGATGACTCCAGACTCATATGCACTCAACTGGGTAATAAAGTGAAAGTAGGGAAACATAATGAAAAATAAATTTCTGTTAAAATTTAAGTACATGTTGCCAGTTTATGGAAGAGTAATACAAGAGATTGGAGCTCCATTTATTGAAATAAATTGCATGTTTTAATGTAGTATGGGCTTTTTGACTTTGGTTGTTTTACACAGGCATGAGATCTTGTTAACGTTGCAATTTTATTGTACTGAATGTTAATTGAACCACTGTTGTTAGGAACTACTTCGGATAAGTAAGAATGAAAGCAACTGACATACTCTAAGTAAGAAACTGTGATGTTAGTTTGTATAGTGGGTAGCTGTAGGGTTGTAGATGCAGAAGAACATCAGCCTAGGTGGTCTTTTAAAGTCAAAACACTAATAGTTTTAAAAACCTCCATGCTAATAGATATATTTGAGGGCCTCATACATTTCACAGCTCTTCAAGAATTGGTCATTTCCTCCTCACCTTAACTTCAAAACTGCCTTGAGTTGAGGTAGCTATAATGACAGTTACCTCAATCTTTTTTTAATGGTTTGTGTAGCAGGACTACAACATAAAGCAGTAAAATTCTCTCATTTCAATGCTACTTAGTATGTGGAATACAAAATCGTGATACAGTGCTTGCAGAGGCAGTCTGTAAATTAATAAAGAAGACAGTATGACCCATGAACTCTTCTAGGCTCTTCTTTCATACCTATTGGCTTTGTAAAATTTTTTGTAACTCTATCATTTTCAGTTAAAGAAATAAGACTGAAATTAATTGTTAAACTGTGAGGTCTGAATATTTTTTTAAAAAATTATTTTCTTATGCTACTACCAATATTAATATTAAAGTGTGTCCAGGAAAAATTTCCGTATTCTCAAAATCTGCCTGTTGCCAGTCATCAGCCTTCAAAAGAGGAATTGAGTCTCTTTTTTTTTTTTTTTTTAGTACTGAATCTCTTTTTTGATACAAAATTTTTCTTTGTAATTACAAACTTCTTTGAAGTTGTTTATTAAAAGTTTAGTGATTCATTAGGAAAAAAAATCTTCCCTTTGAAAGGAGGGAGGGAAATTAGGTAGTGTAGCTGCCAGTCGTCAGTGTCATGCTTTCTGGTGTACAGTCTTGGAAAAAACAACCCTTAAGCTTTGTTTTATATTATGAGATTACATTAAAATTCCTTGTTTCAACTGTCAAAAAACTTGGTCTATATGGAGGTGTTTCTGATGTGTTAGAAATACATAACCAACATTCAGAGACCTGTCGTTGCCTCATTGTTCAGGGACATTTTGTCTTCAGTTGCATTTGACCCAGAATGGGATAGATCTTCCCACCTTTTGCTATAAAAGTATACTATTAGGTGTTGAACTATTCCTTGATAGTATTTTAAAACAGATACTGAGCTTTTGAAAGGTGTAGCTCTGTTGTTACAAAATTTGTATTCATCAGGAAGTTCAGTAATACTCTAGTGAAACCAGGTGGAATGCATTTGTGTTAGGTGTGATTGCAGATATTATCTGGCATGTTTGCAAAGAAGTTCCTGCCTTTGCTTTTAACCACTTTGAACTTTGCATGCCAGAGAGGATATATTTTAAATGGGATCAGGCAATGAGTTTATTAAATAATAATGAAAATCTTCTGTTACTTGCAAATGTTTAATTATTCAGCCATAAAGCATTATAATGTAATGTTAAGTAGGTGGTGTTGTGAAACTAATATTCAACCATGTTCAATTAACTTGGTTCTACTGTGAAAAATCAAAAGAATGTTGTTTACAGGATCCTGTCAAAGTCCTATTTGCTAAGATAGTTGAGTAAATATAGTCTTTTATTATTATTGTCTTCATGGTATAATTGGTATTTAGCAGTGACTATGAGCTAAGCATTTTTCCAGCGTGATTGTGTTATCTCTGGTTCAATTTGCAAGGCTGAGAATGTGCAGCCTGAGTTTGCCCTCACACTGGGCGTATTTACTCACACATAACCTGGAGCATTACTGCACTGTTTCCATTACAAACTGTGGTGGAGGGTGTAACCACCCTTCAGCACATGGTGCGAATGTATGTTTTAACATGATTTTGTTGGGTTTATTTTCTTTTAGATATCTTGTATCTCTGTTAAAAATATTATCCTGGTAAGATTGTTCCTGGTTATTGGCTTTCTCACACTGTTTTCCATATTTTTAGCTTGGAAGCCTCTTCTCATATTACTGTTCGGCTGAAGTCACTCAGGCAATATGGGATGGATATCTACAACAAGCAGATCCATTCTTTATTTATTTCTTAATGTTAATCATCCTTGTCAATGCAAAGTAAGTGTATAGTTAATTATTTGGGACATTTCTTGCTGACAGCTTTTTAATCCACTTTTGTTTCATTTTGGTTTTACTGACTTAATCTATGTCTGTGACTTTACTATTTTCAGAGACGTTATTTTAGCACAAGAATCAGATAAGGAAGAAATGATAAGTAAGTACTTCTCTTATATAGCTGCTGGTGAAATGTTTACTAGATAGTATAATCCTTATTCCTTATTTTTAATTACTAAATATAGGAATTATTTAAATATCTCGCTGTGACTTTCTCATTAATCAATACTCTCACCCACTAATTCCTTTCTTACTGTTCTTTTGCTGCATCATACTTGCCCTGTCCTTAACATTCTTTTCTTATGTTTCCTTTTAGCACTCCCACCCCTAGTTTTATGTCAGTTTTGAGTACTTGAAACAATCACCATGTTTCTAAGTCCAAAGCAGCAGCTTTCAAATCCTTCTTAAATCTACTGCACTTACTGCGTTTTCCAGATTATTATCTTTGTATGCACTTGATTTGAGCCTAATTCCTTGTTCTTATCTTCCCCTCCTCTGTTTTCACAGAAATTAGACTAAATTTCTTGTGAGCTTATTTCACCTGCCTTTGTATCGTTATACATGGTGTAATACAATATGGTTAATAATCTCCAAGTAGTTAAAAATGAGAGTGCGTGGAATTTTGTGTCTTTGCCATGTACTGCAGAACTACACCCTTGTGCTATCCTGGACATGTAACGGTAGTGCTGGTGAAGTACTCTGTTTTAGAGGATTCTCTTGGTCAGTCCTCTTTAGACAAGGCAGCTGACTTAGTATTACAGCTGAAAGATAGAACTATACAGAGGTAAGAGTGGTAAAAAATAATTTGTTTAGAAGGTTTGAACTTCTGGTAAATAGCATGGGTTTCCTGTGGATAAGGAGTATTTCCTCTAATTACCTGGAGAGGGAATCGACATTCATATTAAATCAATAAACTCAGTTGTGTCATGCTTTACTAAAAATGTTATTTTATGGTGTGAGAAGATGTATGGCGCTTCTTTTCTGAGTCTGAAATAATGGTGCACTTGTGTTGTTTGTATATCTCAGAATTCTTAGAAACTTCACCAGCCAATCTTGATTTAGAGGATATAGAGGACCTCTTCTCTTTGGCACAATATTACTGTAGCAAAACTCCAGCTTCTTTCAGGAAGGTAATATCAAAGTAATTTTGAAATTCTCTTCTCTTTGGTGACTGTGACTTTGAATATTTCATTGTGATTTTTTTTAAAAGTTTATTTTTCCATGTTGTTACTCGGGTGATATTTACTGTTAGAATCTTTGAAGGATAAAAAAGTTAGGTCAAGCGTGTTAGGAGAAGCTTCTCTGCAATATTTGTACTTTATGACTGATACCTTGTTTTGCAAACCAGGTTCTCGTAAGAACTGATGAAACAAAAATACCATACTGGCACAACTGCGTTGTAGTAGACTGCACAGCAGCCCTAGCTGTATCTGCAGGAGCAGACAGGAAGAAGTCACTTACTAGAGAGAAAGCTGTCATCACCTGCACTGTCCTTGCAGTTTTTCCTTACTCAGGATATCTGACTTCAGTGAATTTATGAAATAAAAGTAATTGATAGCATTTCATTTAGCTTGTATTTACAAAAAAAACCCAGCCCACCAGAGGTATTTCATCTTGTTACTGGTCAGTGGTGAACAAGCATGTTTGTAACAGAAGTTCACACCTTGATTTTCAGAAAGAATTTCAGTTGATCAGAAATTTGATGACTCTCGACAAGATACACATGTTATCGGGGCTAATGTTTGTGAAATGCTGGATATAGTTTTACTTCAGGCCTTTGCATTGAAAGCTGATGGCTTCAGTTAACTTTTTTTTTTTTTCCCCTTCTTGCCTTGTTAGGACAACCACAGTCTTTTTGGCAGCAGCTTGCTGGGCCTCAAAGATGATGACGCAGACTTGAGCCAGGCGCTCTGTCTGGCAGTTTCTGTGTCTGAGATTCTTCAAGCAAATCAGCAACAAGGAGTCAGTATATTGAATTACTCTTCCCCATGCCCTCCCCCACCCTTCCCTCTGCAGTTTGATAGGAAAGAATCACTTACTACTTTGTGTATCACCAATATTTTTAAGTGCTAACAACACAGGTGAATATTTGCTATTTCAGGAAAAAGTATTCTTGTCTAGAAGTTGTCTCCTTGTAAATGATCGGCTGGCTGCAGTGCGCCTGTGCTGTAGCAACTAGAGCTGTGGCACAGGGGAGCTTGATACAGCTGATTTGAATCAGAGTGGGAGCTTAAAGTGATGTCTCACTTACTTCCATTCCTTCCCAAATATAGCTGTTTTAGAGGAAAATTTAAAACCTGCTACTCAGTACCTTTGAAAAGAATGCCGTTATGAAATACCTGTCTTCTGTCAATAGAGAGTTCAAACAAAAATTGATTCAAGCTATTCCTGTAGAATTTAATTGCAGACATACTTAGAGGCAGGGGCTTAGAGTATTTAAAACCACCATATGGATAATAGCGTGGCTAGATTACAGTGTTTCTTATTGATTACTGACTTTCTGTAGCACTTCCAGGCCCCAGTTTCATCATGCATACTGTCTGGTTTTTTTTCCCTAGTCCAAGTTAAGCATCTGTTGATACCCTGTTTAAGTCATTGGGTTAGAAAGCTATCCTTATGTGCTATGCTGAGTAGTAATGGACTGTTGGGTTGGCACTTCAAAGTTGTCCCTTCTGATGTCTTGTTGGTGTGTGCCCTCACAGACTATATTTCTTCACAGTAGAGGTGAAATTATTACACCGTGTGTGTTGCACTTGGGTGATCCTTTCTGATGCACCAGCTGATGTGTTAATGAGAAATCATTATTGGAATATTGTCAGTGGTCTGGTAACTGTAGAAGTTCAGATTAATCAGGTGAAATAAGATTTTCCAATAATTTATCCCGTTATCCCCTCTGAGGGGTTCCTGCAGTATTGGAATTAGTATTAAAATATAATTGAACTATGTACTTTACCATCAATAATTACAAAACTTCAGATTTTGTAACAGGCAAATCTTTCCCTTTCCAGGAAGGCGTAAGGTTCTTTGTAGTGGATTGTCGTCCTGCAGAGCAATACAATGCTGGGCATTTATCAACAGCATTTCATTTGGACTCAGATTTGGTTCGTATGCTTTTTGTTTCTTTACTTATTTTTGATTCCTAAGTTAAATAGGAGAGGAAAATGTCTTGAAAAAAAGTGATCCTTTAGTCGCTGGATTGCAGTGTCTAGCTGTGTGATGAGGTTTCAGAAGTTAGCTTCTCTGAAGAAGATTGGTGGAATCATCATTTTTACTAAGTTTAGTCCTTAATGGCATTATAATTGGTATTTCAGACTTCTTGTTCTTTGCTTAGAACTGGAAACCCATACAAGCTAAAGAGTAGACATTGCTTGGAGGAGAAAGCTTTTCTTCGTATCATAATTTCTAATGAAAGGTGTCATTAATATTAACAAGTAGTTTCTTTTGGTTTTTTTTTCCCCAGCTGTTCTCACCTCAGCCTGCTTGTAAGGAACATGTGTCAGGAAAAGGATTTGGTTGCTCCTTTAAAATTTTTGCAATATGATACGAGAAAGGAAGTGCATTAATTTTAGGACTGACATGTACTAGACTATTTCATTAAAGATTTTTCTATCGTTCCTGTTTGATTATAAATTTCTAACTGAACATTCAGTCATATTTATCTCTCTTCTTTTTTCCCCAAATCACTGATGCTTCAGCTGGCTTACAGTGTGTTATTCACTTCTAGATTAACCCTGTACTGTTTCACTTCAAATGGTCTATGGATGCTTCACGAGTTATTTCTATGTATATGCCCCGTAAAAGGCTTTTTTTACCTTTCTTAGTTACGAAGCTCAGTCCTGCATCTATTATCTTTACCTCTCTAATTCTGAATAACACATCATTTTAATTACTTGCACAAGTATAATTATATAGGTGAGAAAAGGAGACTGAGGGGAGGCCTTGTAGTTCTCTACAACTACTTAAGAAGAGGTTGTAGTCGGGTGGGTGTCGGCCTTGTCTCCCAGGTGACAAGTGATAGGACAAGAGGAAACAGTCTCAAGTTGTGCCTGGGAAGGTTTAAATTGGATATTAGGAAATATATCTTCACTAAAAGGGTTGTCAGTCACTGGAACAAGCTCCTTAGGGAAGTGGTTTAGTCACCATCCCTGGAGGTATTTAAAAGACTTGTAGACATGGCACTTACAGGCATGGCTTAGTGGTAGAGTGTTGGCAGTGTTAGGTTTGCAGTTGGACTCCCCTCATCTTAAGGTTCTTTTCCAACCTAAGTGATTCTCTGATAGTGTTTTCAATTTTAACCTATCAATAGTAATTTAGGAAAAAAAAACTTGCCCCATGGTATGTGGGTGTCCTTCTGCTAGCTTGAATTGAACATCATATTCAGTAAAGTAGAAATAAGCATTATAAATTACTATTTTTTAAACCTAGTAATATATGAAAAAGCAGTCCATGAAGACAATTCTTAAATTGGAGTTGATTGGTTCGTATGTATTTAAATGACAGACTGGAATTAATTTCTGTTGTGTGCCAGCTGTTATGGTTAGGTTCCTTCATGAGCCATGCTGGATGAATGTCACCACATTCATCTCTGGTTTTAGAAGTTTAATGCCAGGAAAATGTTGTAGGGAATAACATTTGAGACAAAAAGCCATTAATGGAACTTCAGTGAGTTTTATACTCTTGTATGTTCAAAGTACACACCATTTGCATCAAGGGGAGACAGTGGGGAAAGCACTTTGGAATCCATCTCATTTATAGGTAGTGTTAGGTAGAGAAGTAGGGAGATTTAGCACCTGTGTAATAAAGCAGCAGCATTTGGCTCCTGGAAAACCCTGTTTAAAATTCAGTTTGGCTCACGGATGGGTAGGTTGTGTAGTTGTTACTTTGTCCATCATTTAATCCAGTGTAAAGGCTAGAAAATGACAATTCCTCCTCGCACCACCCTCACGGTCCAGTTACAGGTCAGCATTTCCTTAATTTAAATAAGTGCCTTCCACACAAGAGCAGGTTAAAATTTCAGCTGTATTTAGAAAGTCTTTGTTTCTCCATCTCTTTCATATAGCGGGTCACTGGTTTTGCATGCATAATAGGCCTTCAGGAGACCACAGCCTTAACTTTATGAGAGTTCTCAGGTATCTCTTTGTGCTCCTGATTGCAATTTTTTTTCCACGTAAGTAAATGAGAAAAAGGTTGGTGGGGAGACAAGAAGAGGATGACTTTACTGGCACTTCGAAATTGTAGATAAAGGGTTTCAGAAGTGCAAAGTTTGAAGGTGGTATGCTCAGGCATATGTTAATATGGAAGTCAGTCCCAGTTGCAACATGGAAGTAGCAAAGGCGTTTTCCACTATTATTTGGTGTCTGCAAAAATAAATTAACAAATGTTATCTGCATTTCTTTCCTGGGGAGAGCAAGGTGGAGTGAGGAAGAAACGGACCATTCTGAATGTTCTTTATGTAACATGAGGTCTGTGTCAGGTTCTCTTTTGTGTGTGTCTCTTGTACAGTGCTGATGTTGCCTTGTTTGTGCTCAACCAATTATAACCGTTTTCAAAGTGTATCTGTTCCCATGCTGTGTTGGTGTCAAACAGCACTTTTTGTTTGTTTGTTCCACAGATGCTTCAAAACCCATCAGAATTTGCACAGTCTGTAAAATCCCTATTAGAAGCACAAAAGCAGTCTATTGAGTCTGGCTCCATAGCTGGTGGGGAACACCTCTGCTTCATGGGAAGTGGCAGGGAAGAAGAAGATATGTATATGAACATGGTGCTAGCGCACTTCTTACAGGTACAGCTAAACTGCTGTTGATTTTCATCGCTGCAATAAAGTGTGTCTGCACAGGTCATTGATACTAAATGGTAAAATACTTTCCCCTTAAAAACTTAGCTATTTTTTACATTACTCAAGTTTACAGCTTTTATGAAATTAACCCATGTTTCATTACCATGCTTGCAAAACTTATTCCACAGATGTTTGCTACAAACATGAATGTCTTTTCTGTTGCAGAAAAATAAGGAGTATGTAAGCATTGCCAAAGGAGGATTTATGGGTAAGCTTATTAATAATGAGGTGTGGCTTGAGAAAACATGATATGCAGCCTTCCAGTACCTGAAGGGGCTACAAGGAAGCTGGGGGGGACTTTTTACAAGGGCCTGTAGTGACAGGACAAGGGGTAACAGGTTTAAACTGAAAGTGGGGAGGTTTAGATTGGATATCAGGAAGAAATTCTTCCTGGAGAGGGTGGTGAGGCACTGGAACAGGTTGCCCAGAGAAGCTGTGGATGCCCCCTGCCTGGCTGTATTCAAGGCCAGGCTGGATGAGGCTTTGAGCAACCCGGTCTAGTGGAAGGTGTCCCTGCCCATGGCAGGGGCGTTGGGACTAGATGGTCTCTAAGGTCCCTTCCAACCCAAACCATTCTGTGGTTCTATGATCATTCTATGATTCCATCTTGCTGCTTTTGATTTTTAAATTTTTTTTTTCTTTTAGGCTTTGGCTAGAAATCAGCTAAATTAATAGCAAATAGGTCTAATTTGTCAGGTTTTGTTTTGTGTAAGCCAACACTGTGCACTTGCACATTTGTTGTTACCAGTTACGGCTCACCCACATTTCTGAATGGTGAAAAATTAAGACAGGAAGTGGGGAAATGCCCTCTTTCTTCTAACTTACCATTTTTGATGTTTAGTCTCTGTAGATTGCAGCTCCATAGGAAGATGCTACTTCATAATTACTGTTAATTGTTGTTGTGTTTCTTAAATCATCAGTTTGTAATTCTGCAGTTTATGTGACTGGAATCAACCAGGCTCTACAACAGTGGAGAGATCTGTGCTAAAATATGAGTACAGAGGCATTCCTAATCAGTATGTGCAGTGTCATAACTGCCATCTTTAGGATCAAACCAGTGACTTATTTTTAGTTGCTGCTGTATTTTAACTGTTTTCTTTACTAAAATAAAGATTATTCTAATGCCTTTGTACTACCAAAAGAAAAGCCAGGGATTATTATAGTGGTATCTGAATTTATCTGGTTTATTAAATCATGTGGAGCAGAAGTTGTTACTGATTACTCTTGGATATACAGTATTTTCATTGACAGACTAATTCCAATATAGTTCTGAACCTTTTTCAATGGCTTTTGAACAGCCCTCCAGCAGCACTTGGCAGATATCAATGTGGAAGGACCAGAAAACGGCTATGGCCACTGGATCGCTAGTACCTCAGGCTCAAGAAGTAGCATAAACTCCTCCGTTGATGTAAGTGAATCTTAAGCTGAAGTGGTATAGTGGGATGGGAGCCCCAGGTGTACTGAATTTTTTCTTCATATTCCTCATTCTGTCTGTAAAAGGCATTAATGCACGTCATGATTGTTTTCAGTTGGGTGTTTAATTTCAGTCTGTATTCACTGTCTAGTTGGAGGTGACCTAAACATTTTTATCTTCTTGAGAGGAAGAGCTTGTAGAGAAGAGCTTGCTTTAGTCATCCTTCAGCAGAATATATGTAATGGACAATTCTTTTCCTGGCTGTTCCTCACTCTGGGAATAAATTCATGTAAAACTGGCACACAGTTTCATGGGAACGCTCAACATTGTGTCTTTTCTACAGCTGATATGTTGTACGGAGAATCTGGCTTTTAATTTGGATATAATCTATCATTAATAGAATTCCTTCCTCTCTAGATGTTCATAGCAGGGTGCTCAGTAATAAGGTTTGTTAAACTTGCTTTATTGGACCATCTGTACCTCAGACACGTATCGTTGCTGCTATTTGATAGAACTAAAAGAATACTTGAAGCTGTAATTAACGTTCTACTGAGTACCAAAAAGTAGATTACTGTTCTGTAGTCTGTTTTTCCTTTCTTAACAAACTAGACATGAAATAACATTATTTTTATATGATTAATCCTGAGAAGAGTTACTTTAACAGGGCGATTCTCCTAATGGTTCAAGTGACGGGAAAGGAGTAAAGTCCCTGATGAATAAAATGACAGTTGCTTTGAAGACTAAATCTGTGAATGTAAAAGAAAAAGTTATTAGTTTTATTGAAAATACATCTACTCCAGTGGACAGGTGAGTCATTTATCTCTCACTGGGATTTAGCAGTGAGGAATGACGTCCCATTTCAGGTGGCTATTTTGTAAATGTGAAGACTGCCAGTTAGGTAAAAAAGTTACCTTCCAGATTTAGATTCCCTACCACTACCCTCCTCACAATTTTATCATGACACAGTCAGCCTACTCTGCTGCCTTCGTATTGCAAGGCCAGTGTGAGCAGCCTTTTCTCTTGAATGTTTATCTACAGTCTGGCACTAAATGGTTAGTTTGACTTCTTAAAACCTGTCAGTTCTGTATTCAATCTAAAACTCAAGAATGATACAACTTTTATTTCAGTTCCTCCCCATCCTGACTAGGAAAATGGGTGAACTACAGAGGGATTCTGGACAAGTGTTTTTATTTGTTTGGTTTTCTTCTGTTTGTTTTGGGTTTTGGGGTTTTTTTTTGTTGTTGTTTTAACCACCCCACTTTGTCAAGTTAAGGTTAACTTGGCCTGATGTAAAACTGCTTTTCAAACCCAGAATCTACTCTTGTTCATTTCTTTGTATCTTCAAGTAGATATGGGAATGAGAATGTGCAAACATGCTAAAAGGCACTTTCAGAGTTGCAAGTTGTCATTCCAAGTGCTTATCTTAAGATAAATGAATAACAGCTTTCATCTGCCAAAGCTTTAATTGAATAGCCTGGCTTAGAGTTCTTTAAACTGTAGCCTTTGGAGCTGTATATTGTAATGAGACATTGGTATTCAACGACCTTACGGAGTTAGTGTTTGTTTAAAAGCAGGATGTAAAATACATGCCAACCTAACAGTAGATTTTAGTAGCCTTGTGTCTAATCTGAAGCTATAGACTGTTGCTTCTTTTTGTGTTGGAAAATGATTTCTTTAAAAATTATTATTTCACAATTAGAGACAAAGAATTCTTAAATAGTGCTTGGTAGTAGCTTCTGTTGTGTGAAGAGTTCAAGTAAGGCTTAGATGCAAGACATACGTAGCATGGAAATAGCATCTTCTAGCAGAATTTTTACAAATATTTCTCTACCTGGCAACTAGCTGTCATGAAGCATTGCTTTTATTTATAAGCATCCCCCCTGAAGAAGATACATTGCCAATATAGAGCACTTCAGTTATTTATCTAAATTTTTCCTTTCAACTTTTTTTTTTTTTTTTAATTCTTCTGTTCTGTCCTCTGCCCCAACATACTGTAGAATACCTTTCAATATTCCCTGGCCAGACAGAGCAAGCCTGGAGCGGTAAGCTTGATAATTAAGCAGTCTGACTAAACCCACCTTTGTCGTATTTAGCATGGCATCACAATATTTGTAAGCATTGGTTACACTGACAAAATTGCTCGCATATTTTTGTAATAATTTAGGGATTTTGAGTATATTAAAGCTATTGGGATTTACAAGTACTGTTCAGGGGACTAGAGGAAGAAAAAGAATGTATTGGCAGTGCTTTCTTCTCTTAGTTTCTGCTATGTTATTTCTGTTCTCTTCCTCACTGTTGCTTTTTATGGATTTTTATTTTTTTTACTTGTGATTTCCTATACACATTTTATTACTGACTTGTACCAGTGAAAGACACCAGAAGCAATTACTGAACAAATTCTGGGTTAAGGTTTCATGCAACTATGAAAAGGACTTGTTATAAACACTTCATAAAGCATTGTCAGAGTTTAGATATAATAGGGATCCCATACAGAAGTTCTGTCTAGAAATCTGGAATTTTTATGCTTCTCGTCACATGTTGATAGAACATGCTGATAGAAACAGAGGTGTTCATTACTGGAAAAAGAAAAATGCTGAGTTGACCTCATCTTGTTCACACAACTACTGCATTTCACAGAAATGTGGAGTCCCTTCACATTTGTCTCAGATTTATTGCCTTATAGTCATTGCAGAAATAAAAATTGTGATTTGAGGTTATATAAAATACTTGTGATGTGTGAAGGACAGCTCATGTGTAATCACTTTGGAACTTGGTTTATACTTTAGAAGTGTAATTATTTTCATCATTAATTCCTCCAGCACTAATCTTCAGGCTTTTCAGTCTGACTGTCAAAAGCCATAACATATCATAGAATCATAGAATCATTCTATTCTATCATTCATCATAGATTCTATTCTATGATTCATAGAATGATTTATGAATCATTCTATGAATCATAGAATCATAGAATCATTGTATGATTCTATGATTCTGATTCTATGTCATGTTATGGCTTTTGACAGTCATAGACTGAAAAGCCTGAAGATTAGTGCTGGAGGAATTAATGATGAAAATAATTATTAATGTAACAATACATTAAGTTAGAAATCCTAAAGATCATGGGTATTTCTCCCCACATTTTGATGATTGGTTATTAGAATATGGCAAGAAAGTTAAGCTAAAATTCCAACTTGAAACACTTGGTGACTGTGTTCAGTAACCGAAAGACACTTCACTCTGTATTTGTAACCAAGAAGTTTTGATATATTGAGACTAAACTTCAGATATTTTCCTCGCTCCTTTCACTCACATCACGTATCTTCTTTCCGTGGGAAGATGCAATAATAGATTTGCTGACACTATGGACCACCAGACTATTCTCTTAAATTTACAGCTTCAAAAAGCTGGAGTGGCATTCTTCTCCCATCCCTTCAGTTGGATCCACTTTGTGTTTATCACAGATATATTTCATCTTGCAGGTTTGCCACTAAAGGGAATTGCATTCTGTTGGTAACAATGTAATGATGGCCTTCCATGCAAACAGGTTAAAGGAAATCCATTTCTAGTTTAAGATGTCATCAGAGTTTTATGAAGTAGCTTCTTGCTTTCTCTTGACTAACTTTGATTAACTCTCAAACACCACTGAGAACTCTGAAATCCTCTCTGATCCAATTTGACACTATTTTAATGTGCTGCTGCTTACGCAGTTTGTTATGTACCACTAAAGCTTACCTACAAGAGCCTCTGTATAGAAGCACTGCCCTCTTGAATTGTCAGTGTCATTGATGCTTATTGTTTTAAGCACTAATGAGCATGTTTTTGTATCTTCGTTTCTGTTTCATTGTAGAATTAATTTCTGGTTTTTTATTCCTATGAAACATTTCCTTGTTTTGTCTACATGAGTAAATTTTAGCCATAGAAAACATATATTTCTTTTTTAACTTTCAAATATACTTTCAGGTATACATATGTACTAGCATTCATTTATGTGTTACCAGAGAGGTTGCCTCCCCAACTGGCTTCTACAGCAGCATGAAAACTGGAGTGTGTGGGCATATGCTTAAAACAGGAACCAGGGCTTACAAAGTTCATAGGAAATAGGAATACACATTAGGGGGGTTATAGAATCTGAAATGGGGGAGAAGGACAGGCGTGTTTCGGTTTTGTTTCGGTTGGTTGGTTTTGTTTTGGTTTTGTTTTTTTTTTAAACTACCACATGTCGCCATTTCTAAAGGCTAAAATCACAAACTGTTTCTTTTTTCCAGCAGTTACCTGTTTTGTGCCTTTCTGAATCTTTAGTTTTTCTCATATTTTTCAGGTATTCTCAGTAGTTGAGGGCCAGAACTTTTAACATGACAGCTCTGACCATGTAATCACAGTACACTGAGCTGGAGCTTTGAAATATCTCAGGATTTGCAACTGATACTGCCAAACTTTTCAGACTCAGTTGTATGTGTGTCATTTAATATGATCTGTAGAAATAAATTTAAATGTTATTTTCGAGGTCACTATCTATGCAGAAATCTCAGTGATGCTGGGATTTTAGAGGGAGGAGTTGCTTGACAAAAGATTTCAGGCTGGCTCATGCTGGAGACAGTAATGGGCAGGAAGTCAGAGTTCATACTATAGTGGATGGTTTACAATAACCCCGCTTTGAAGTGCTCAAGGTATTTTGTTATCTTTTGAGGAATTAACCAGAAAAATGAGCTTCCAGGCATGTTAATTAATAGTCGCCATATTTTCCTCCATCCCAATCTTGCGGCCTTGTAAAGCTGCCCTGACTGTCCAGAAATACTTCAGTTTCATGATAGAAACTTTATAGCATGTTGTCAATTTTTAGGTCTCTAACGTATTTTGTTAGTTGAGAAGGTGACCAGAAGTTGATTTTAAAACAAAGCAGTATTTCTGTTCACTTTATTTCTTACAACAACCAGCCTTGCCAAGTAACTGAAATACATGCTTTCCCTAACCAAATTGCTTAATGGTCAGTCACAGCTGCTTTGCAGCAGCTTGTTGTGGTTTAACTCCAGCCAGCAATAAAATACCACAAAGCCTCTTGCACACCTCCCCTTCCTCCAGCAGAGGGGG
>NW_010271500.1:0-223 GCF_000690775.1 Eurypyga helias
AGAAGATAGAAGAAATCAGTAAGTGTATGGGAGGGCTCTCTGAAGACACAGTTTTCCTGATCAGGCGCAAGAACGAGCCTTAGCCCATTCTGTAAACAGTGTTGTTTGTATGTAAGGATAAAGTGTTCTAATTGTCATAAATGCCTCCCGTTATGATGTATGATGTAAGAATTCTATTTAAAGCAGTGTGTTGAATTTAGGTGTATTTGCTGTGGAGCTAATA
>NW_010271501.1:0-4564 GCF_000690775.1 Eurypyga helias
AGGTGCATGAAACTGTCATTTATGTGGAGAAAACAGACAAGGACCAATTCCTCACATTCATGTTAAGGACACCTAGCGAGACAAACAGGGGGTTTAAAATGAACAAAAGGAAGTGCTTTTTCCATCCAAAACGTTTTCAGATGTGCAGCTCATTGTCCAGGTGTGCTGCAGAAATCAAGGCGTAAACAAGTCGTGTTACATTTAGGGAGTACAGATCCATGAGTGGCTGTTAAGCACCGTTATCCAGGCTTGATTTCAGCTCCCAAGTCTGACTTGCTGACCGGTACAAACCAGGAAGATATGCCAGGAGCAAGCAGGCTCTGCTGCGCTCCCTGTTCTCATACTTTCCCCCACTGCTTCGTCCTGCCTAGGGCTGGAGACAAAACGCCGGGCTGGATGAATTTTGTGACTCGTACGGTTCATGTTGCTGCTTCTTGATTTCCTGACTTGGGACACAAATTCCCTTTCCCGAAATCAGTGTGCTGACCTGTTGGGGGTCTCCTGGTATGTTCAGTCAGCTGATATTTTGTACCCTCGCTGTTGAATCCTGACATGGGGCGATTTCCACATTCAAGGAACCGTGAGCTTATTTTTTGAGTGCACGTACCTAAATTCTAGCCTGGCTGTTGGGATCACTGCCAGGTTCTGCAGACAGTCCCAGCTGAATTAGCTTGAGCCCTACAGAACAGCCTTTCTTTAGGAAAAAGGACTGTTGAAGGAAGATACGCTCCAGGGCAGATCAGCTAATAGGAACATGTAGCAGACAAGACCAAATAAGAACAGATGAATTTAAAGATGCAGATCTTGAACTGAATCATTCAGAAGGTGGTAGATTTCCATAGCTCTGGGCTGTGAGAGGCAGCCCAACGCTTTGCAGAGCTCTTGCTGCCAGCCTTGCAGGTAGCTGTGACTCAGATGGAGAGTGTTCTTGGGGTGGGAAGGGGCTCTTGGAGAGTTGCTGTAAAGCCTTTTCTAGGGCTAGGACCTGTTTTGCTCAAAGACATTTTTGGAAGGATCAAGCGCAGCGTGGAGAAATGACCAAGCAGTATTATGTGCACGATGCCTGAGCTGGGAGAATGGGATTGAGTGTCCTGGGCTGCCTGTTAGTGAGTGAGCCCTGTTCTTGTGCTGAAGAGTTTGAAGTGGAGGTGCAAAAATCTGCTCTGCCCTGCATGCGTCAGAAAGGAGAGGTTTGCCTGCAGAACCCGTGTAAGGATGTAGCAGCCACTCTGCATTCGCTGCCCTACTCGTGAGGGTTTTGATAGTGAGAGATGTCTCAGAAGAAAGCTGCCTGGTACCCCTGCTGCAGCTCTGCTCCAGGCTGGCCGCCCAGCTCGTTCATACCCTGTGCAGCGCGAGCGTGTGCCGAAACCCATCCTCTGGGAAGCGTTAGCTTCTCTAGCTGGCAGCGGGCTCTGGGGATGGGCTGACCCCGGGGCACCCCAGTGGGGCCTGTCAGGGCCAGGCGTAGCAGAGTAGCCAAACACAGGGCCCGGGAAATTGCTTTTCCTTTGCAATCAGAGGCACTGTGACACGAGCTGAAGCTGAACTACTCTCCTCTTTGCAGACCTCACCGCTGCATTAGTAGCTGCCAGTCCTACTCAACCTTCAGCTCGGAGAACTTCTCTGTGTCCGATGGAGAGGAGGGGAACACAAGCGATCATTCCAACAGCCCGGATGAACTGGCCACCAAGCTGGAAGATGAGCTGGCAGAGAAGCTGGAGGACATATTGTCCCAGACTCCAGAGATCCCCATCGAAATCTCCACCCAGTCTGATGGGCTTTCAGACAAAGAGTGTGCTGTGCGGAGGGTCAAGACACAGATGTCTCTGGGCAAACTCTGTGCAGAGGAACACAGCTGTGAGGTGAGTTGGAAATTCAGCAATGTCCTCTTCCTTCTATGGAGTAAAAACCAAAGAATATTATGGGAAGGAATCCCAGGGCTGGAAAGTTGGCCCAGGAGATGCTGTGGTAGATGTGCTCCAGTGAAACAACTGCTTAAATACCCAGCCTTTCTCACACTTGGCCAGATGAGTAGATGGAGCAAAGTAGCACCAAAAAAGCTGAACATAATTTAGCCGTCAAAGTGAGGGTGATACTGGGAGGCCATCGGATTTGAAGTTGCAATACGTGGGACAAAAACACGTCACAGAAAGTAGGTAATGAAACAGAAGGGATAGAAACTGCCTGCCTCAGACTTACCCAGGGGCAGCCTTGCTGACGGAGCTAAAATGATGTTCTTCCTTTTACTGTCTTGTGAGTGTTTGGGAGGGCTGGGGCAGAGCCCACTGCACCATCTCCTAACTCCACTGATGTTTGGTGGTGCTCTGACCAGATATTCTTCTGACATGCTTTTCTCGTTGAGGGAGACAAGTGACCTTTGGTTGGGTGTTTGTGTGCTGCTGTTATCTCCTGTGTGTTGCCAGTCTGTCTTTCTCTGCTGGTAGTGACCTTTGCCTGTCTGCTGTTACAGATTGTGAGGGTGCGGTTGGTCTGCAGTGCAGGAACGTTGCTCAAACCTCCCCCTTTCCTTTTGCTTTGCAGAACCCAGCACAGTTTGGAGAATCAGACTGTGACTCGTCTGAAGGGGAGTGTTCTGATGCCACGGTCAGGACCAATAAGCCCTGCAGCTCTGCTACTTGGTAATACAGATCTCCCCCAAAGCTTCCTGATACTGGCATTTTGATTTCCCTGAGATTCCACTTCATTCCCCTTCATCACACTTTACAGGAAGAGAAGATGCTTCTCCTTCCCACCCCAGGAGTGATTTGCAATAACCCGAATCTCTGGAAAATGTCCAAATGAAATTAATTCTCTTTGAGCATTTCAATCAAGAATGGCAGGGATGTATTTTATTGAATAATCTAGTTACTGTAACATGGATATTTATTTTTTTGACATTTTAACACTTTTTACTGTAAAGAGTGGATTGTATTTATAGACACACAGACTTGTTGCAAAAAAAAAAAAAGTTCAGAAAGCAAGCACATTACAGAGAAACATCCTGGGAGTCCTGCCTGGACAGCTTCGTGTTCAGCCGTGGGGGGATTCTCTTGCTGCTTTCACAGGGGACCAGGCCTCGTGGCCCTGAAGATTGGAGAACAGATCAAGAAAACTAAACCACTCAGTCTTATCAAATGAGGAAGCATAAAAAGACCTTACTGTAGGGTAACCTGTGAACAAAGCGTATTCAGTATAACCAGCTGGGTCATTTTTAATCAGAAGGTGGACACGTTCCTGGAGAAAATTGGTACCGAGGTGCTAACATCCAGGGTCTTCTGAGTCGCTACATCCCCAGGAATGTAATAGTGGGTTTTATTTTAAGGGTTTTTAGTTTCTTTTTTTAATCAGCATTTTGTTGTGAGATCCTGCAAATGTATTCTAACCTCGTCCTCTCGAGAATTGGTGTAAGAGCACTTCTTAACATCGTCCTTGCTTCACTCTGGCAGTGTCGATCTCCAGCTGGGCAGGGAAACCTCTTTCGGATGCAGTATGCTATTTCCCAGTTTACTTCCTCCTCTTACCTCCTGTCTGTTGCAGTCAGTCAGAGAAATCAATCAAATCAGTGTCGGAAAAGCAAGAACTTGCAAACCGTGGAGAGCACATTCTGCAGAGCCCGAGCTCTGTTCTGGGGAGGAAACTGGAGATGCCGGTACTGGACTTGGAGAAGCAGTCTCTCACCTACAACAGCGTCGATAACCAGCAGAGAGCTGTGTGTTGAGGAGGAAGACTGGGAATCACTGGCCTAGATAAAAGCATCAGCCCTGCTGTGTCTCCTCATTCACTGTACGTTCTTGAAAGCGTTAAGAGGCTGCCTGCCCTTCATGTCAGGCTTGGTGCAGAGGAGGGTGCACAGGGAACCTCGCTGGTGGCTGTGGCACAGCTGTGGCTCGGTTGTACCGTGAGGCCTCTGTTTCCCCTTGGAGCTGAAACCCCGCAGGTGAAAGTGAGGACAGCACTGGTATGTGACAGGCCGAGGCATTGGCAGATGAGAAAAATTTGTTTTCTGATAGAACTCATAGTGCCTTCCCTTCAAACACTACTCTTCTAAATCCATACTTAAAGAGAACAAAACGATAGAGCACGTCCCCTCCCTCATTCCCCCTTAGTTGACGTCCCCCTGCGAGAGCTTTCACGCTGCCCTTCCCAGCGTGCTGGCTGGCTCGGCCGCGGGGCTGCTCTGCAGCCGGGCACACCAGCCTGAGGTGAATGGCAGGAACGGACCGCGGACAGGTACTTCTGTTGCTTTGGTTGTTTACATTTTCTGTTAAAATATTGTTTTGAATTTAACTGTGGTAATTTATAGCCTCATGGCAAAATGAAGGAAAATGTCTTATACAGAGAGCAGTATTGTATGAGTTAAATTATCCCGTATTTTTAAATTTTTGTAGCTGGACTACACACAGATCTTAAGTTATGATGTTATTTTATTATTTATTATCATTTCTGTAGATCAGAAGGTTGGCTTCACCGCTAGCACAACTGTAATCTCTTTGTGTGATGTTACCTTCTCCCTGGTCGCTGGGGGGGTGGGGGCGGCGCTGGTCTCGGTGGCTGTCGGTGG
>NW_010271501.1:4604-4869 GCF_000690775.1 Eurypyga helias
AGTTCACGGCGGGTGCGAGGGGGATGGATGCAGTCAGCCCTGTGATATTCCCTGTGGTCCGCGCCGCAGTCTGCTCGTGTCGCCGGTGGAGTTGGCAGCCCCTGAGCTGGTGGGGAATGGTGGGCAGGGGGCTTGGAGTCAGTCACGGGGTGAGTAACCTTTACAAGGTGCCCCGGGTAAAGCATCCAGAGGGCCAGCGGAGAGGAGGGCAGTCGCTCCGGGCAGCGGGTCCATGGGGTGGGTCCCCAGTGGAGGACCCAGCCGG
>NW_010271501.1:4941-5180 GCF_000690775.1 Eurypyga helias
AAGCAGGCTGCTGGAGAGGAGCGGGAGCGAGCAGCTCGCCCTGCCCGCAGCAGCACTGCTCGGCTCTGGGCCGCGGCAGGATGCAGAGGGAGTGGAGCTCTCCTCTGGCTTCTTTCTCGTTCCCTCTCTCTTCACATCCTTCGTTCCTCCTCCCAGATGTTCCGTCTCTCGGCCAGCGGCAGGAGGTGGCAGAGCTAGAGGCGGCGCTGCTGTCGTGGTGTGGGGGGTTGTTGTGGAAG
>NW_010271501.1:5663-9464 GCF_000690775.1 Eurypyga helias
AGGGGCGACGCCCTGCGGCTGCCCGCTCGGCTGCCACGCTGAGCTCTCGTTCTTCACACGCCCAGGGCTCCGCGCTGTTAGGGTCACGTCTGCTGCCTGCCATGCATCCCTCCCTTTCCTAGGGGTGTAACCCTGTGCCGCAGGGATGTAATCCCAGCCTCCTGCCCTGGGCTGTGTGCAGGTGGGGGGGCTCAGCAGCCCCCCGCCATCCCGGATGGCTGCCGTCAGCTCCGCAGGGGGTTAGACAGGCACTGTCCCTCGCGAAACCCACCCAAGAACGGCCCGTAGACACCATCCCCACGCGTCCGTGTGCCGCGGTCCCCGCCGCTCCCTCTCCCAGCAGGCTGCGGGTCGGGTGGCGGGTCGCCCCGCTTCCCGCTGGCAGGAACACCGCCTGCGCCGGACAGCAGCGGGCTCCCTGGTCAGCACCCCCACCCCCTTCTCGTGGCCCCTGACAGCTCCTGAACACTAGCCTAGGCTTTCTCCCCGAGCTGAACGTTGCCTTCCCCACTGTGGTGTTCAGTAAGCATCTCATCTTGGCCCTGTCCAGTCGTGTTCATCTCCTCCCTGCTCTGCGGGTTCCTGATACAAACTTGATTTTAGTTTATTTTTTTTGTATTGAACAGTGTACAGTGATGGAAACAAGAATGACTATCAAAGCAAACAATGCATGGAATAAAAAGCCAGTGTAATTCAACACTCCTCAGGCTGGTCTGGTGATCTGGGAATGGTTTCTCACGTACTCCGGGATAACATCACGAAGCCTCTTCATAACGAACACAGGGTTAGCGAGCAGCCCGTGCTTACCCGTCGCTCAACTCCCAGCAGCAGGGCAGAGGCTCGGTTAGGCATACGTAGCGAACCAAGCACACAGCTGTCCCCGAGCCTTTCCTTCGCTCTTGCCAAACGGGCGGTTTTGGCAACGCGAGCTGCGGCGTGGGATCTGCACCCCTGGCTTCTCATCCTGGGAGCCTCGCTGTCCCACTCAGTGCCAACCCCGCAGGCGGGGAAGGTGCTAAAACAGATGAAGCATTCACTCTCGGCTTCTTGTGTGCTCTGGGGTGTCCCCCCTGCCCCCTTCCATGCCAGAAAGCTTCCTCCATCCTCCGAGGGGAGAGCAAACTCATGGAGAGTGGAGCAAGGAGGTGCAAATACCAAAAACCCAGGAGCATCCCACCATCCCTGGGGGGCTACTGTTCTCCAACAACTGGGACAGAGCTTACCTGCTTATCTGGAAACCTCCTGGTTATACCTGAGCAAACATGTAGGTTTGAAGGTGCTTTTTAAGGACAAATCACTGCCAGCCAGGCACATCTATTCCTTTTTATGCCTTTTAGTCTTTGTGGGAAGGAGCAGCCACTGACAGACCTCTGGCAGCAATCTGAGCGCGTGCTGACACACGAATGGTACCTACAGGCAGCTGGCCCCCAGACCTGAAGGGATTTTGCTGCAGGGTGTGCTTAACCCGAGTGACAGAGGAGTCTCCTGCGTCGGGGAGAGCTCTCCTACAGAAGATGCAAGGAGCCTGAAACATCACTCCTTCTCGGCTTGGTCCTTGTGCTGCTGCACCTAACAGCACAGAAGCGTGGCTTGTCACTGAGGCCAAAAAAGCTAAATATCCTTATTTATGGGTTGGGGAGGGCAGGGGGAGGAGCTGGCTAGAGCTGGGCGACCAGAGGGGCAGTGAAAAACAGCCAAGGCCACGCCAGCTCAATGCAGCTCCGTGTGCTGCGGACTCCTGGTGACGGGATGTCACCAGGGATGAGGCTGGGCAGAACACCAGCCTGCCCTGCCTGCAGAGCAGGCAGCAGCTGTCCCGATTTGTCAGGACAGGGGTTCTGTTTGTCTTCCTCAGGGGATCCCAATACTCCTTTTTCCCCATCGCTGACACATTTGCAGCGGGCTGGCAAGACCCTCAGGCACACCGGCGACACGGGCCAACTCAAACAGGCAGACGACCTGAAGTGCTCATGAAGCCCCTGCACAGCGCTCCCTGTGCACACACGCACCGTTAAACCTTCATTACAAACAACCTTCACCCCTCCTCCTAGACGAGAAGAACGATTAAAAACCGCAATTGTCCGTGGTGGCACACAGAGCATGCAGAACAGGAATAGAGACCTGCGGCTTTTGCGAGGCAGCCCCCCTCCCCAGGGGCACCTCAGCCTTCACAAGCTCTTTTTGCCATTGAGTAACGGAGCCCGCTCGTCGCCATCCAGCTTCAAGCGCTCCTTGCTGTATTTCTTGATGAGGGTCCCTGGTATCAGCGCTGCCATGGCCATGGCCAGCAGTTTGAGCAGCGTGTCCCAGGAGAAGATGGCATCCAAAGAGGTGATTTGTGACAGCATGGCGCCTGTCTGCACACAGATGAAATTATACGGTGTAAGACCTGAAAGAATCAGAGTGGGTGGGGGAAAAAAAAACCTGTTAGCATCCCTCCCACGTAAAACTGACATAAATATGTCCTTGCCCAAGGTGAGGCACAGGGGTCTGTGTGGAAAGATCGGGGTGGGATTTGAACCTTTCCTGCATTGGTAACACACGTATTTGCAAAACGCTCCAAGGTTGCATGAAGGCAAACAGTTAAATGGGGCAGAGTCACAGCTACGCCCCTGCGCTCTGCCCCCCCAGCCCTTCGTGCTGCCCAAGGCTCGGCGGCGAGAGGCAACGGTGAGAGGCAACGTCACGCTGCCCCCTCAGTCTCCCTAGGCCTTACCGATGAGAACGGAGAAGAAGAACTGGGACACAGGGATGTTTAAAATGGGAGCTGAGAGATTCAGAAACCAGTTTGGTGTCATGGGGAACAGCCTCAGGAACAACAAGAAGAAAAATAAACAGCTCCTGTTCTCTTCTACCTGCCAAGAGAAACGTTCCGAGTTATCTCTGCTCCTCAGACAGCGGGATCGTCTGAACGGCCACGGTGCTAACGTGAATTAGGTTTTCTCATCCCATGCCACAACATAACATCAGTCCAGAACGGATTAACAGTGGCAACTTTATGTATCATAGACTTCACAGAATCTTTAGGTTGGAAAAGAGCTTTAAAATCATCAGGTCCAACCGTTAACCCAGCTCTGCCAAGCCCACCACCAAACCAGCTCCCTCAGCACCTCGTCCACACCCCTCTCAAATCCCTCCAGGGATGGCGACTCCACCACCTCCCTGGGCAGCCCATTCCAGTGCCTGCCAACCCCTTCTGTGGAGGTATTTTCCCTGATACCCCATCTAAACCTCCCCTGGCACAGCTTGAGGCCGTTTCCTCTTGTCCTGTCACTTGGGAGAAGAGACCGACCCTCCCCTCTCTGCACCCTCCTGTCAGGGAGCTGTAGAGAGCCATCAGCTCTCCCCTGAGCCTCCTCTTCTCCAGGCTGAACCAGCCACTGCTCACAGGACTTGTGCTCCAGACCCTTCCCCAGCTCCGTCCCCTTCTCTGGACACGCTCCAGCCCCTCAGTGTCCTTGTGAGGGGCCTGAAAGTGGACACAGGCCCTGAGGTGCATACGTATGGGAGCCTAAGGGTGAGCCAGCCCCTTCCACGCAAGCGGTGAAGATGGGATCCAACTTCAGTGAGAGCCTGGGAGCAACCCCCTCCCGCTGTACAACGCAGCACAGGATGGTGGAGGCACTTCTGGAGTGCAGCGGCTTCCCAGTCAAGTCATTATCTCACTTCCAGTTTTCCTTGGGATCCGGGATTGTGCATGCACCCCCTGCCAACCGGCCTGCTCCCAGGAGCGCAGTCTGCTCGCAGGCTGTGCCGAGGGGGACCCTCACCCCCCCGCCCCCCGCTCCTCTCTGGGCAGCC